>NC_091285.1:9525406-9713852 GCF_032444005.1 Ranitomeya imitator
ACTCCTCCTGTATATATACACTGCACAGTACCACTCCTCCTGTATATATACACTGCACAGCACCACTCCTCCTGTATATATACACTGCACAGTACCACTCCTCCTGTATATATACACTGCACAGCACCACTCCTCCTGTATATATACACTGCACAGCACCACTCCTCCTGTATATGTACACTGCACAGTACCACTCCTCCTGTATATATACACTGCACAGTACCACTCCTCCTGTATATATACACTGCACAGTACCGCTCCTCCTGTATATATACACTGCACAGTACCACTCCTCCTGTATATATACACTGCACAGTACCACTCCTCCTGTATATATACACTGCACAGCACCTCTCCTCCTGTATATATACACTGCACAGTACCACTCCTCCTGTATATATACACTGCACAGTACCACTCCTCCTGTATATATACACTGCACAGTACCACTCCTCCTGTATATATACAATGCACAGTACCACTCCTCCTGTATATATACACTGCACAGTACCACTCCTCCTGTCCTGTATATATACACTGCACAGTACCACTCCTCCTGTCCTGTATATATACACTGCACAGTACCACTCCTCCTGTCCTGTATATATACACTGCACAGTACCACTCCTCCTGTCCTGTATATATACACTGCACAGTACCACTCCTCCTGTATATATATATATATATATATATGTATATATATATACACACTGCACAACACCACTCCTCCTGTATATATACACTGCACAGCACCACTCCTCCTGTATATACACCCTGCACAGTACCACTCCTCCTGTATATATACCCTGCACAGTACCACTCCTCCTGTATATATACACTGCACAGTACCACTCCTCCTGTCCTGTATATATACACTGCACAGTACCACTCCTCCTGTATATATACACTGCACAGTACCACTCCTCCTGTATATATACACTGCACAGCACCACTCCTCCTGTATATATACACTGCACAGTACCACTCCTCCTGTATATATACACTGCACAGCACCACTCCTCCTGTATATATACACTGCACAGCACCACTCCTCCTGTATATGTACACTGCACAGTACCACTCCTCCTGTATATATACACTGCACAGTACCACTCCTCCTGTATATATACACTGCACAGTACCGCTCCTCCTGTATATATACACTGCACAGTACCACTCCTCCTGTATATATACACTGCACAGTACCACTCCTCCTGTATATATACACTGCACAGCACCTCTCCTCCTGTATATATACACTGCACAGTACCACTCCTCCTGTATATATACACTGCACAGTACCACTCCTCCTGTATATATACACTGCACAGTACCACTCCTCCTGTATATATACAATGCACAGTACCACTCCTCCTGTATATATACACTGCACAGTACCACTCCTCCTGTCCTGTATATATACACTGCACAGTACCACTCCTCCTGTCCTGTATATATACACTGCACAGTACCACTCCTCCTGTCCTGTATATATACACTGCACAGTACCACTCCTCCTGTCCTGTATATATACACTGCACAGTACCACTCCTCCTGTATATATATATATATATATATATGTATATATATATACACACTGCACAACACCACTCCTCCTGTATATATACACTGCACAGCACCACTCCTCCTGTATATACACCCTGCACAGTACCACTCCTCCTGTATATATACCCTGCACAGTACCACTCCTCCTGTATATATACACTGCACAGTACCACTCCTCCTGTCCTGTATATATACACTGCACAGTACCACTCCTCCTGTATATATACACTGCACAGTACCACTCCTCCTGTATATATACACTGCACAGTACCACTCCTCCTGTATATATATACACTGCACAGTACCACTCCTCCTGTATATATACACTGCTCAGTAACACTCCTGTATATATACACTGCACAGTACCACTCCTCATGTCCTGTATATATACACTGCACAGTACCACTCCTCCTGTATATATACACTGCTCAGTAACACTCCTGTATATATACACTGCACAGTACCACTCCTCATGTCCTGTATATATACACTGCACAGCACCACTCCTCCTGTATATATACCCTGCACAGTACCACTCCTCCTGTCCTGTATATATACACTGCACAGTACCACTCCTCCTGTCCTGTATATATACACTGCACAGTACCACTCCTCCTGTATATATACCCTGCACAGTACCACTCCTTCTGTCCTGTATATATACACTGCACAGTACCACTCCTCCTGTATATATACACTGCACAGTACCACTCCTCCTGTATATATACACTGCACAGAACCACTCCTCCTGTATATATACACTGCACAGCACCACTCCTCCTGTATATATACACTGCACAGCACCACTCCTCCTGTATATATACACTGCACAGTACCACTCCTCCTGTATATATACACTGCACAGCACCACTCCTCCTGTATATATACCCTGCACAGCACCACTCCTCCTGTATATATACACTGCACAGCACCACTCCTCCTGTATATATACACTGCACAGTACCACTCCTCCTGTCCTGTATATATACACTGCACAGTACCGCTCCTCCTGTCCTGTATATATACACTGCACAGTACCACTCCTCCTGTCCTGTATATATACCTTGCACAGTACCACTCCTCCTGTATATATACACTGCACAGTACCACTCCTTCTGTATATGTACACTGCACAGTACCACTCCTCCTGTATATATACACTGCACAGTACCACTCCTCCTGTATATATTCACTGCACAGTACCACTCCTCCTGTCCTGTATATATACACTGCACAGTACCACTCCTCCTGTATATATACACTGCACAGTACCACTCCTCCTATGTATATATACACTACACAGTACTGCTCCTCCTGTATATATACACTGCACAGTACCGCTCCTCCTGTATATATACACTGCACAGTACCACTCCTCCTGTATATACACACTGCACAGTACTACTACTCCTGTATATATACACTGCACAGTACCACTCCTCCTGTATATGTACACTGCACAGTACCACTCCTCCTGTATATATACACTGCACAGTACCACTCCTCCTGTATATATTCACTGCACAGTACCACTCCTCCTGTCCTGTATATATACACTGCACAGTACCACTCCTCCTGTATATATACACTGCTCAGTACCACTCCTCCTGTATATATACACTGCACAGTACCGCTCCTCCTGTATATATACACTGCACAGTACCACTCCTCCTGTATATACACTGCACAGTACCGCTCCTCCTGTATATATACACTGCACAGTACTACTACTCCTGTATATATACACTGCACAGTACCACTCCTCCTGTATATATACACTGCACAGCACCACTCCCCCTATATATATACACTGCACAGCACCACTCCTCCTGTATACACACACTGCACAGTACCACTCCTCCTGTATATATACACTGCACAGTACCCCTCTTCCTGTATATATACACTGCACAGTACCACTCCTCCTGTATATATACACTGCACAGTACCACTCCTCCTGTATATATACACTGCACAGATCCACTCCTCCTGTATATATACACTGCACAGTACCACTCCTCCTGTATATACACACTGCACAGTACCACTCCTCCTGTATATACACTGCACAGTACCGCTCCTCCTGTATATATACACTGCACAGTACTACTACTCCTGTATATATACACTGCACAGTACCACTCCTCCTGTATATATACACTGCACAGCACCACTCCCCCTATATATATACACTGCACAGCACCACTCCTCCTGTATATACACACTGCACAGTACCACTCCTCCTGTATATATACACTGCACAGTACCACTCCTCCTGTATATATACACTGCACAGTACCCCTCTTCCTGTATATATACACTGCACAGTACCACTCCTCCTGTATATATATACACTGCACAGTACCCTTCCTCCTGTATATACACACTGCACAGTACCCCTCCTCCTGTATATATACACTGCACAGTACCACTCCTCCTGTATATATACACTGCACAGTACCACTCCTCCTGTATATATACACTGCACAGCACCACTCCTCCTGTATATATACACTGCACAGTACAACTCCTCCTGTATATATATACACTGCACAGTACCACTCCTCCTGTATATATACACTGCACAGTACCACTCCTCCTGTATATATACACTGCACAGTACCACTCCTCCTGTATATATACACTGCACAGTACCACTCCTCCTGTATATATACACTGCACAGTACCCCTCCTCCTGTATATATACACTGCACAGTACCACTCCTCCTGTATATATACACTGCACAGTACCACTCCTCCTGTATATATACACTGCACAGAACCACTCCTCCTGTATATACACTGCACAGTACCGCTCCTCCTGTATATATACACTGCACAGTACTACTACTCCTGTATATATACACTGCACAGTACCACTCCTCCTGTATATATACACTGCACAGCACCACTCCCCCTATATATATACACTGCACAGCACCACTCCTCCTGTATATACACACTGCACAGTACCACTCCTCCTGTATATATACACTGCACAGTACCACTCCTCCTGTATATATACACTGCACAGTACCCCTCTTCCTGTATATATACACTGCACAGTACCACTCCTCCTGTATATATATACACTGCACAGTACCCCTCCTCCTGTATATACACACTGCACAGTACCCCTCCTCCTGTATATATACACTGCACAGTACCACTCCTCCTGTATATATACACTGCACAGTACCACTCCTCCTGTATATATACACTGCACAGAACCACTCCTCCTGTATATACACTGCACAGTACCGCTCCTCCTGTATATATACACTGCACAGTACTACTACTCCTGTATATATACACTGCACAGTACCACTCCTCCTGTATATATACACTGCACAGCACCACTCCCCCTATATATATACACTGCACAGCACCACTCCTCCTGTATATACACACTGCACAGTACCACTCCTCCTGTATATATACACTGCACAGTACCACTCCTCCTGTATATATACACTGCACAGTACCCCTCTTCCTGTATATATACACTGCACAGTACCACTCCTCCTGTATATATATACACTGCACAGTACCCCTCCTCCTGTATATACACACTGCACAGTACCCCTCCTCCTGTATATATACACTGCACAGTACCACTCCTCCTGTATATATACACTGCACAGTACCACTCCTCCTGTATATATACACTGCACAGCACCACTCCTCCTGTATATATACACTGCACAGTACAACTCCTCCTGTATATATACACTGCACAGTACCACTCCTCCTGTATATATACACTGCACAGTACCACTCCTCCTGTATATATACACTGCACAGTACCACTCCTCCTGTATATATACACTGCACAGTACCACTCCTCCTGTATATATACACTGCACAGTACCACTCCTCCTGTCCTGTATATATACACTGCACAGTACCACTCCTCCTGTATATATACACTGTACAGTACAGCTCCTCCTGTATATATACACTGCACAGTACCCTCCTCCTGTATATATACACTGCACAGCACCACTCCTCCTGTATATACACCCTGCACAGTACCACTCCTCCTGTATATATACACTGCACAGTACCACTCCTCCTGTATATATACACTGCACAGCACCACTCCTCCTGTATATATACACTGCACAGCACCACTCCTCCTGTATATGTACACTGCACAGTACCGCTCCTCCTGTATATATACACTGCACAGTACCACTCCTCCTGTATATATACACTGCACAGTACCGCTCCTCCTGTATATATACACTGCACAGTACCACTCCTCCTGTATATATACACTGCACAGTACCACTCCTCCTGTATATATACACTGCACAGCACCTCTCCTCCTGTATATATACACTGCACAGTACCACTCCTCCTGTATATATACACTGCACAGTACCACTCCTCCTGTATATATACACTGCACAGTACCACTCCTCCTGTATATATACAATGCACAGTACCACTCCTCCTGTATATATACACTGCACAGTACCACTCCTCCTGTCCTGTATATATACACTGCACAGTACCACTCCTCCTGTCCTGTATATATACACTGCACAGTACCACTCCTCCTGTCCTGTATATATACACTGCACAGTACCACTCCTCCTGTATATATATATATATATATATATATATATATGTATATATATATACACACTGCACAACACCACTCCTCCTGTATATATACACTGCACAGCACCACTCCTCCTGTATATACACCCTGCACAGTACCACTCCTCCTGTATATATACCCTGCACAGTACCACTCCTCCTGTATATATACACTGCACAGTACCACTCCTCCTGTCCTGTATATATACACTGCACAGTACCACTCCTCCTGTATATATACACTGCACAGTACCACTCCTCCTGTATATATACACTGCACAGCACCACTCCTCCTGTATATATACACTGCTCAGTAACACTCCTGTATATATACACTGCACAGTACCACTCCTCATGTCCTGTATATATACACTGCACAGCACCACTCCTCCTGTATATATACCCTGCACAGTACCACTCCTCCTGTCCTGTATATATACACTGCACAGTACCACTCCTCCTGTCCTGTATATATACACTGCACAGTACCACTCCTCCTGTATATATACCCTGCACAGTACCACTCCTTCTGTCCTGTATATATACACTGCACAGTACCACTCCTCCTGTATATATACACTGCACAGTACCACTCCTCCTGTATATATACACTGCACAGAACCACTCCTCCTGTATATATACACTGCACAGCACCACTCCTCCTGTATATATACACTGCACAGCACCACTCCTCCTGTATATATACACTGCACAGTACCACTCCTCCTGTATATATACACTGCACAGCACCACTCCTCCTGTATATATACCCTGCACAGCACCACTCCTCCTGTATATATACACTGCACAGCACCACTCCTCCTGTATATATACACTGCACAGTACCACTCCTCCTGTCCTGTATATATACACTGCACAGTACCGCTCCTCCTGTCCTGTATATATACACTGCACAGTACCACTCCTCCTGTCCTGTATATATACCTTGCACAGTACCACTCCTCCTGTATATATACACTGCACAGTACCACTCCTTCTGTATATGTACACTGCACAGTACCACTCCTCCTGTATATATACACTGCACAGTACCACTCCTCCTGTATATATTCACTGCACAGTACCACTCCTCCTGTCCTGTATATATACACTGCACAGTACCACTCCTCCTGTATATATACACTGCACAGTACCACTCCTCCTATGTATATATACACTACACAGTACTGCTCCTCCTGTATATATACACTGCACAGTACCGCTCCTCCTGTATATATACACTGCACAGTACCACTCCTCCTGTATATACACACTGCACAGTACTACTACTCCTGTATATATACACTGCACAGTACCACTCCTCCTGTATATGTACACTGCACAGTACCACTCCTCCTGTATATATACACTGCACAGTACCACTCCTCCTGTATATATTCACTGCACAGTACCACTCCTCCTGTCCTGTATATATACACTGCACAGTACCACTCCTCCTGTATATATACACTGCTCAGTACCACTCCTCCTGTATATATACACTGCACAGTACCGCTCCTCCTGTATATATACACTGCACAGTACCACTCCTCCTGTATATACACTGCACAGTACCGCTCCTCCTGTATATATACACTGCACAGTACTACTACTCCTGTATATATACACTGCACAGTACCACTCCTCCTGTATATATACACTGCACAGCACCACTCCCCCTATATATATACACTGCACAGCACCACTCCTCCTGTATACACACACTGCACAGTACCACTCCTCCTGTATATATACACTGCACAGTACCCCTCTTCCTGTATATATACACTGCACAGTACCACTCCTCCTGTATATACACACTGCACAGTACCACTCCTCCTGTATATACACTGCACAGTACCGCTCCTCCTGTATATATACACTGCACAGTACTACTACTCCTGTATATATACACTGCACAGTACCACTCCTCCTGTATATATACACTGCACAGCACCACTCCCCCTATATATATACACTGCACAGCACCACTCCTCCTGTATATACACACTGCACAGTACCACTCCTCCTGTATATATACACTGCACAGTACCACTCCTCCTGTATATATACACTGCACAGTACCCCTCTTCCTGTATATATACACTGCACAGTACCACTCCTCCTGTATATATATACACTGCACAGTACCCTTCCTCCTGTATATACACACTGCACAGTACCCCTCCTCCTGTATATATACACTGCACAGTACCACTCCTCCTGTATATATACACTGCACAGTACCACTCCTCCTGTATATATACACTGCACAGCACCACTCCTCCTGTATATATACACTGCACAGTACAACTCCTCCTGTATATATATACACTGCACAGTACCACTCCTCCTGTATATATACACTGCACAGTACCACTCCTCCTGTATATATACACTGCACAGTACCACTCCTCCTGTATATATACACTGCACAGTACCACTCCTCCTGTATATATACACTGCACAGTACCCCTCCTCCTGTATATATACACTGCACAGTACCACTCCTCCTGTATATATACACTGCACAGTACCACTCCTCCTGTATATATACACTGCACAGAACCACTCCTCCTGTATATACACTGCACAGTACCGCTCCTCCTGTATATATACACTGCACAGTACTACTACTCCTGTATATATACACTGCACAGTACCACTCCTCCTGTATATATACACTGCACAGCACCACTCCCCCTATATATATACACTGCACAGCACCACTCCTCCTGTATATACACACTGCACAGTACCACTCCTCCTGTATATATACACTGCACAGTACCACTCCTCCTGTATATATACACTGCACAGTACCCCTCTTCCTGTATATATACACTGCACAGTACCACTCCTCCTGTATATATATACACTGCACAGTACCCCTCCTCCTGTATATACACACTGCACAGTACCCCTCCTCCTGTATATATACACTGCACAGTACCACTCCTCCTGTATATATACACTGCACAGTACCACTCCTCCTGTATATATACACTGCACAGAACCACTCCTCCTGTATATACACTGCACAGTACCGCTCCTCCTGTATATATACACTGCACAGTACTACTACTCCTGTATATATACACTGCACAGTACCACTCCTCCTGTATATATACACTGCACAGCACCACTCCCCCTATATATATACACTGCACAGCACCACTCCTCCTGTATATACACACTGCACAGTACCACTCCTCCTGTATATATACACTGCACAGTACCACTCCTCCTGTATATATACACTGCACAGTACCCCTCTTCCTGTATATATACACTGCACAGTACCACTCCTCCTGCATATATATACACTGCACAGTACCCCTCCTCCTGTATATACACACTGCACAGTACCCCTCCTCCTGTATATATACACTGCACAGTACCACTCCTCCTGTATATATACACTGCACAGTACCACTCCTCCTGTATATATACACTGCACAGCACCACTCCTCCTGTATATATACACTGCACAGTACAACTCCTCCTGTATATATACACTGCTCAGTACCACTCCTCCTGTATATATACACTGCACAGTACCACTCCTCCTGTATATATACACTGCACAGTACCACTCCTCCTGTATATATACACTGCACAGTACCACTCCTCCTGTATATATACACTGCACAGTACCACTCCTCCTGTCCTGTATATATACACTGCACAGTACCACTCCTCCTGTATATATACACTGTACAGTACAGCTCCTCCTGTATATATACACTGCACAGTACCCTCCTCCTGTATATATACACTGCACAGTACCACTCCTCCTGTATATACACACTGCACAGTACCACTCCTGTATATATACACTGCACAGTACCACTCCTCCTGTATATATACACTGCACAGTACCCCTCCTCCTGTATATATACACTGCACAGTACCGCTCCTCCTGTATATATACACTGCACAGTACCGCTCCTCCTGTATATATACACTGCACAGTACCACTCCTCCTGTATATATACACTGCACAGTACCACTCCTCCTATATATATACACTGCACAGTACCACTCCTCCTGTATATATACACTGCACAGTACCACTCCTCCTGTATATATACACTGCACAGTACCACTCCTCCTGTATATATACACTGCACAGTACCACTCCTCCTGTATATATACACTGCACAGCACCACTCCTCCTGTCCTGTATATATACACTGCACAGCACCACTCCTCCTGTATATATACACTGCACAGTACCCTCCTCCTGTATATATACACTGCACAGTACCCTCCTCCTGTATATATACACTGCACAGTACCACTCCTCCTGTATATACACACTGCACAGTACCACTCCTGTATATATACACTGCACAGTACCCCTCCTCCTGTATATATACACTGCACAGTACCGCTCCTCCTGTATATATACACTGCACAGTACCGCTCCTCCTGTCCTGTATATATACACTGCACAGTACCACTCCTCCTGTATATACACTGCACAGTACCACTCCTCCTGTATATATACACTGCACAGTACCACTCCTCCTGTATATATACACTGCACAGTACCGCTCCTCCTGTATATATACACTGCACAGTACCACTCCTCCTATATATATACACTGCACAGTACCGCTCCTCCTGTATATATACACTGCACAGTACCACTCCTCCTGTATATATACACTGCACAGTACCACTCCTCCTGTCCTGTATATATACACTGCACAGTACCACTCCTCCTGTCCTGTATATATACACTGCACAGTACCACTCCTCCTGTATATATACACTGCACAGTACCACTCCTCCTGTATATATACACTGCACAGTACCCCTCCTCCTGTATATATACACTGCACAGTACCCCTCCTCCTGTATATATACACTGCACAGTACCACTCCTCCTGTATATATACACTGCACAGTACCGCTCCTCCTATATATATACACTGCACAGTACCGCTCCTCCTGTATATATACACTGCACAGTACCACTCCTCCTGTATATATACACTGCACAGTACCACTCCTCCTGTCCTGTATATATACACTGGACAGTACCGCTCCTGTATATATACACTGCACAGTACCACTCCTCCTGTATATATACACTGCACAGTACCACTCCTCCTGTATATATACACTGCACAGTACCCCTCCTCCTGTATATATACACTGCACAGTACCCCTCCTCCTGTATATATACACTGCACAGTACCACTCCTCCTGTATATACACACCGCACAGTACCACTCCTCCTGTATATATACACTGCACAGTACCACTCCTCCTGTATATATACACTGCACAGTACCACTCCTCCTGTATATATACACTGCACAGTACCACTCCTCCTGTCCTGTATATATACACTGCACAGTACCACTCCTCCTGCATATATACACTGCACAGTACCACTCTTCCTGTATATACACACCGCACAGTACCACTCCTCCTGTATATATACACTGCACAGTACCACTCCTCCTGTATATATACACTGCACAGTACCACTCCTCCTGTCCTGTATATATACACTGCACAGTACCACTCCTCCTGCATATATACACTGCACAGTACCACTCCTCCTGTATATATACACTGCACAGTACCACTCCTCCTGTATATATACACTGCACAGCACCACTCCTCCTGTATATATACATTGCACAGTACCACTCCTCCTGTATATATACACTGCACAGTACCACTCCTCCTGTCCTGTATATATACACTGCACAGTACCACTCCTCCTGCATATATACACTGCACAGTACCACTCCTCCTGTATATATACACTGCACAGTACCACTCCTCCTGTATATATACACTGCACAGCACCACTCCTCCTGTATATATACATTGCACAGTACCACTCCTCCTGTATATATACACTGCACAGTACCACTCCTCCTGTATATATACACTGCACAGTACCACTCCTCCTGTATATATACACTGCACAGTACCACTCCTCCTGTATATATACACTGCACAGTACCACTCCTCCTGTATATATACACTGCACAGCACCACTCCTCCTGTATATATACACTGCACAGTACCACTCCTCCTGTATATATACACTGCACAGTACCATTCCTCCTGTCCTGTATATATACACTGCACAGTACCACTCCTCCTGTATATATACACTGCACAGTACCACTCCTCCTGTATATACACTGCACAGTACCACTCCTCCTGTCCTGTATATATACACTGCACAGTACCCCTTGGGTTCGGGCTCTCGTGATGTTACTCTGTCTCTTCCCTTTGCCATCTTCGCTTCCTCGCATTAACCCTTCCATAAGAGATAGAGCAGGGGGATTAGCTGCGGGTCACAGGCAGATTTTGGGGGGGCCACACTGCGTCCATTTACTGTGGCTCCAATTGTAGATTTATTTTTTTTAGTGGATTCACTTTAGGGATGAGATGCAGAACCTGAAATGGTGGAGACCAAGTCCACATAGTGCTGAGCCGCTGTAGGACGGATTTGTATTTATTGTTTTTTGTTAATTAACTTGTTACCAATTTCATTCATTTCTCAGCGTCATCGTCTGTTCTCCTCCATGTTGTCAGCAGGAAGAATCCTCCCATCACACATCAGGAGGAAACCGCATCAATCCATCTGATAAATGAGCAATAATCAGCACCGAACCCGGGGAGCCGGTGTATTCTGGAGCATGTGGTGCGGGATTAATGGCACAAACTGTGGACGACCGACAGCATAATTCCTAAAGAAGAAAACCAACCAGGAGCAGTATTATAGTAGTTATATTCCTGTATATAGGGGGCAGTATTATAGTAGTTATATTCCTGTATATAGGGGCAGTATTATAGTAGTTATATTCTTGTACATGGGGCAGTATTATAGTAGTTATATTCCTGTATATAGGGGGCAGTATTATAGCAGTTATATTCTTGTACATGGGGCAGTATTATAGTAGTTATATTCCTGTATATAGGGGGCAGTATTATAGCAGTTATATTCTTGTACATAGGGACAGTATTATAGTAGTTATATTCTTGTACATAGGAGCAGTATTATAATAGTTATATTCTTGTACATAGGAGCAGTATTATAGTAGTTATATTCTTGTACATAGGAGCAGTATTATAGTAGTTATACTCTTGTACATAGGAGCAGTATTATAATAGTTATATTCTTGTACATAGGAGCAGTATTATAGTAGTTATATTCTTGTACATAGGAGCAGTATTATAGTAGTTATATTCTTATATAGGGGCAGTATTATAGTAGTTATATTCTTGTACATAGGAGCAGTATTTTAGTAGTTATATTCTTATACATAGGAGCAGTATTACAGTAGTTATATTCCTGTACATATGAGCAGTATTATAGTAGTTATATTCCTGTACATAGGGGGCAGTATTATAATAGTTATATTCTCGTACATAGGAGCAGTATTATAATAGTTATATTCTTGTACATAGGAGCAGTATTATAGTAGTTATATTCCTGTACATATGAGCAGTATTATAGTAGTTATATTCTTGTACATAGGGAGCAGTATTATAGTAGTTATATTCCTGTACATAGGAGCAGTATTATAATAGTTATATTCTTGTACATAGGAGCAGTATTACAATAGTTATATTCTTGTACATAGGAGCAGTATTATAGTAGTTATATTCCTGTACATATGAGCAGTATTATAGTAGTTATATTCCTGTACATAGGAGCAGTATTATAGTAGTTATATTCTTGTACATATGGGCAGTATTATAGTAGTTATATTCTTGTACATAGGAGCAGTATGATAATAGTTATATTCTTGTACATAGGAGCAGTATTATAGTAGTTATATTCTTGTACATAGGAGCAGTATTATAATAGTTATATTCTTGTACATAGGAGGCAGTATTATAGTAGTTATATTCTTGTACATAGGAGCAGTATTATAGTAATTATATTCTTGTACATAGGGGCAGTATTATAGTAGTTATATTCCTGTACATAGGTGCAGTATTATAGTAGTTATATTCTTGTACATAGGAGCAGTATTATAGTAGTTATATTCTTGAACATAGGAGCAGTATTATAGTAGTTATATTCTTGTACATAGGAGGAGTATTATAGTAGTTATATTCTTGTACATAGGTGCAGTATTATAGTAGTTATATTCTTGAACATAGGAGCAGTATTATAGTAGTTATAGACTGTGGAGACCTGGGTGTCGTAACCAGTGCCTTCCCCCCTCCCATCAGTCCCGTAATCAAACACACACAGTCCTAGGTGGGTTGAACAGGTCGGTCACAGTTTATTAATTAAATAAGCAGAGAAAGGGCAATTACATATCGTAACGAGCGGCTCGCGCGGAGCTCCTGTCCGTGATCGACAGGGGAATTGGCCCAACGAGCGGTTACGACCTTTGCCCTCCCCCGCTTCTTCCGCTGTGACTTAATAAAGGTTACCAGGGTTAGTTATATCACATACGTATGCAAAAAAAACACTTTTTTTTTTTTTTATATATTACAACATAATTTACACATTTACATTCTCCTGCGGGTTAGTATCATAATTAGCCTTTAAAAGGGGAGGGTGGGTGGGACAAACGCTTCCAGGTGTCCTGCCGAGAGTGAAAGAGAAAGTTCTCGGCCGGACACCTGGATTTATCCCCTGTAGGAGTGGCCGTAGGACCCCTCCCCTCTAGTGCCCACTGGCCGGCTGGGGGTCTTCCAATTAGTGCATCACTAAAGGGGGGGGGGGGAGTGATGCTAGGGGGGAACTGGCACAGACCACCTTTACGTGCAGCTCTCTATGTGCTCCCCAGTCAGAGACGCGCACCTTATTCAGTACCGCGTCTGCCAGACTGTGGAGACCTGGGTGTCGTAACCAGTGCCTTCCCCCCTCCCATCAGTCCCGTAATCAAACACACACAGTCCTAGGTGGGTTGAACAGGTCGGTCACAGTTTATTAATTAAATAAGCAGAGAAAGGGCAATTACATATCGTAACGAGCGGCTCGCGCCGAGCTCCTGTCCGTGATCGACAGGGGAATTGGCCCAACGAGCGGTTACGACCTTTGCCCTCCCCCGCTTCTTCCGCCACGGAGGATCCCGTGTACTACCTACGCGGGACTCCGACCCCACCCCTCAATGTTAGGGCCTGTTCAACCCCATCCTGTAAACCAGACAGAAAAATATCGAGGCCAATGTCCGTTAGGTGAACTCCGTCCGGTCTTAATTGTGGCGTGTTATCCCCTTGTAGCTGGTGGTGACGAATCACGATACCGCCTCTTCCTCTCACATATTTTCCAATCCGAGCATTGAATTTGCTCCTTGTCCGCTCTATGGCTTTTTTATCTCTTGCTCCGTGCCAGACGGCCCGTGGTGTTATATCCGACCACACCAGTATCATGTTCCTGTAAAGACAGCTGAACCAATCCATATCCGTTGTCACCCATTTGTACAATTCGGCCACCTTTTGTTTGCCAAGGTCATTGCCACACGCGTGTACCACCATTAGCACCGGGTGTTCCGCCATCCCTGCTATTCCAACCATCTCTTTGAACACCTGTTTCCACTGGAGGCCTCTGACACCCCTCCATTTAACTTTTATGCCCGGGAGGTAAAGATTTATCCCTCCTGGCCGCCGTTCGGCCCTCTTTTCGGCCCAGTAAACGTAGGAATCTCCTACCACCCAAACTTCAACCCCTGTAAGAGACAACACATGTTAATTAAGCAAGTCGGGTCTAATGTATCTGGCGAAGCATGCGGACTTCCAACGACCCCTTCTCTGCACCTCGGCCTCTGGCACTCCTGCCCTAGCCGCTTCCGTGGCTGCCCCAATGCGGAACGAATGTGTTCCGTACTCCTTTGGGTTTGCGCCGTTTTTTTCCAAGCATAGCTTGAATATCGCCTGGAATTGGTACTTGGTCAGGGGGGACCCGTCTGTATGAGTGAAGAAAAATCTACCAGCGTGTCTTATCTCGGCGAATCTTCTAACCATTTTTAGCGGGCAAGCTGGGCCATCAGTGGAGTTAACCAGGACCCATGTTCCCCTACCGGTGGGATCGCATTTGGATTTTCTAACCCTGATGCGCAGGGCGTCGCTGCATATTACTATGTCCTCATAAATTAGGCCGCCTTCCGACGCGTTTTTTGACCGCGGTAGCAATTCACTGATACGCAGTGCTCCGAAAAAAACGGTCGCAAAAGCTGCCGATAAGAGGGCTGCCTCGTATTGCGATGAGCAGACTGACGGGGATAACGCAATCAGGTCCTGCAATAGTCTCAGTGAAATGGGGCGGCGACATTCTTGGCTTGGCTGAAGCCTCTTCCAACCTTTTATGGCTTGTCTTATGCAGAAGGACTTAGTTACGTCTACCCATCCCAATAATTGAAAGAAAAATGCTAGCCCCGATAATTTCCGTTGTGCCGAGGTGCCCGACGCCCCATCTCCTCTCATCCGCATTAGAAAATCAGTCGTCACCGCGCTTCGTGCTTGATCGCATTTATCGACTGGCCTACCCCGAATTAGTGAGCACCACTCCTCCCAAGCCTTACCATACACCTGCCAGGTAGCTGGCGAAACGGAGGCCCGGATTAAGGGCATCAATGATTGGCCACTGTATCCCACAGGGACAGTGGACACAGGATACCCAGGGGTTGCGCGTTGGGCTGCTGGATTCTGAAAGCCTGCCAATTAGAAAATAACAATGGGTTAATGATATTCTCGTCAACCTCCGCCACCACGGTGGCTCTACACCAAATATTGTTTTCTAGGCATATCAGTGCGAGCCGTCGCAAGAGAGCGAGTATGGGCAAGGATGGAGACGACATGTGATTTAGACTCCTCGCTGTTTTCACATTTTTAGTTTGGAAACGAATGTTCATGTTCCTCAACAGATCGGCCCATATCTCCAACGCTGCTACTACCGCAAACAATTCCCATAGGGCTGGGTCTTGCCCCCACTTTGTTGTCGTCCATCTTTCTGGCCAACCAGATTTGCACCATTGGTTTTTATAGATTGCTGCGAAACCCTCCTTTTTGTTCCACCCTATTGTCAGCCCTAATTCCTTGCTTGTGATCTCTCTAGCCATGACACACGTGTGACCGTCGTACGATTGCAGGAACGTCTGCCATACCAGCAGATCTGCTTTTAGCGAACGAGTGAGCCTAATTCTATGGCCGGGCTGCGAAGCGCCTTTTGTTGCCAGAGATAGTCTGCGCGAGAATGCTCTGCCGACCGGCATTACGCGGCAGGCAAACGTCAGTAGACCCAATAACGCCTGCATTTGCTGTAGGGTTACCTTTTTAACTTCGCGGAAGCCTTTCAACATTTGCAGGGTTTTTTGTATTTTATCCTCTGGTAAGCGGAACACCATCATGTTGGTATCTATTTCAATGCCCAGAAAGGGCAATACATTACATGGACCCTCCGTTTTCTCCGGTGACAATGGCACGCCGAATTTGAGTGAGATAGATTTGAATTTTTCTAGTAGATCGGAGCAGAGTTTAGAATTTCTGGGGCCGACGAACAGGAAATCGTCGAGGTAGTGAATTAGGGATTTACTGCCCGTTTCGTACTGAACTACCCAATCTAGGAAGGTGCTGAATAGCTCGAAATAGTGACATGAGATGGAACATCCCATCGGGAGGCACATGTCGAAGTAATAGTGTTGGTCCACTTTGCAGCCCAGAAGGTGGAAACATTCGGGGTGCACGGGTAGTAAACGGAATGCCGATTCAATGTCGGATTTGGCTAGCAGGGCGCCGGTCCCGGCTGCCCGCACTAATTCTACCGCCCTATCAAAAGACGCGTATGAGACAGAAGCTTCTTCTGGAGTAATTGCGTCGTTAACCGAATCGCCCTTTGGGTGAGATAAATGATGGATTAGGCGGTATTTCCCGGGTTCCTTTTTTGGTATGATGCCTAACGGTGATATTTTAATGTTTTTGAAGGGGAGCGACGTAAAGGGGCCTGCTACCCTACCCAATTCTACCTCCTTTCCAATTTTTTGCCTAAGAATTTTGGGGAATTCGCGAGCCGATTTAAGGTTATCGGATAGGGTTGGCGTTCTTGTTAGCCTAAAGGGAATAAAGAACCCGTCGGAGAATCCCGCCTGCAGCTGCTGAGCCGCTTTCTTATTGGGGTAGAGCTTTAGCCAGGGGGCCATCGCGGTTACGCTCACTGGGGTTCTGCCTTGTAGGCCCTTTGTGCGGCTGACGAGTGCACCTTGATGCTTGGTGTCCCCCCCCGCAAGCGGAGCATTCGTGTCTGAACTTGCATAGCGCGTGGAAACGGCAGTTTCCCTCGTTATATAGCCAGCAGGCCCCGGGTTTTCGCACGACCACTGAGTTCTGACCTGCGGCTCCGGAGTAATTAGTGGTCGTGGCTGAAAAGGGGGGCTGCTTTTGAGACAACATCATACGCAACCACACGTCTGTCGCTTTTACCCCCCAGCCTAGATTGGGCTGTAGGGCCAGACGCCTGCGGAACTCCTCGTCGTACCTTCGCCAGGCTGAACCGCCGTGCGACTTGTACGAACTATATATCATGTCCTGATATATAAACAATTCGGAGCAGCGTTCCGGATGTTTCTGGCCCATAATACAGCCCAATACTGCGAAGGCCTGGATCCAATTATTCATGGTTAGAGCAATTTTCGATCTCCCCCTATCAAAACCCCTATCGTTCGCTTTATCCACCGTTTGTTGGTCGGCTGATAACAGCGACCATATATCTATGTAATCGTTGCTCCATATCTTCAGTCTCGTTTCCTGGTCTATATGAGCGCCTAGCGGACTGATCCCGCAGAAGAAGGCGTCTTTGTGTAGATTAGAGGATTGTGGTATTGAATTGTTCACCACATTTCCCCTTGCCTGAGATAATTGCAGGATTATCTCCTTTAACGCTGAAGTTAGCTCCATTTCCTTCACATTAACCCCGTAGCGTAACGTTTCCTCGCTACCCTTGGAACACTCACCGCTGTGTGATTCTGGACGAGTGGACACCGATCCTGGAGGAACCCCCGCAGATGTTGACGGGGGGATGTCGCAGGACGGGGAAACTCTGGCTCCCGCTACAGCGTGGGACTGGCCGATGTGCTGAGTATCGTGCGTTGGAGCCCGATTACTACCACATAGTGGCGGATTGATGGCTCCGTCTTCAGCGACTGCGCGGTGATAGTTGTGGCTGGAAGCCGCGGGGGGAGCCGCGGGGGGAGCCCGATTACTACCACATAGTGGCGGATTGATGGCTCCGTCTTCAGCGACTGCGTGATGGTTGTTGTGGCTGGAAGCCGCGGGGGATTGTTCTCCCCGGCTGAAAGCCCTAGAGGGTGCCCGCGATTTAGAGGACTTGCCACGTTCACGATGAATCTTATCCGGACTTAGCGATACCTCGGACCCCTCGGATGTTGCTGATGAAAGCCATCCTGAGGCCCGGGATCTGCGGCGGCTCCTATGGGAGCTGCGTCTGCGACGGTGACGGGAGGGGCGTTTAGAGGAGTAGCGGGAACGGCGACGGGAGTTATCGGAGGAAGATTGGGAGGACGTGCGGCGCCTACGCCTTCGTCCGCCGTTATTATGCGGTGCAATGGGGGGGATTCTATCAGTAGACAGAGGGGGATAATTGGCCGTAGATGGTCCTGTAACGCTAATCGGAAGGGGGGGCGTCAGGAGGTAACCATATTCATCCCCATTGCTGGGATTTGACGGGGCAGCGGTTAACGGATAATTTTTATTTAGGTTTTGGGCAGTGGGGGGAGGTGATAATGTGTTTGTGTTTGGTGCGTTTACTGAGGTGTCGCCATGATTCCCGCTGCGCGGCTGTTGAGCGCCTTGCTCGGTCCCATGGGACCGAACAACGCGCTCTTCAGCCGCCCTGTGACCTCTCCGGCCTGACCCCTGATACCCCCGTACAGGCATCAGGGCTGCGTCTGCCGGGGGTAGGCTGGTGGTCAGGCCAGGTGATAAATCAGCACGCTGATCGGTCGATTTCGACCGATCAGCGCACTGTGGGGAAAGTGAGGGGTTAAAACCAAGCCCCTGGTTACCCCCTGCGGGCGGCGTATATGTGCCCACAGGGAAGGCAACCGAGGACTGGCCAGCGCTGTGTTCAGCGCTCATCTGCCGCGACCGGAAGTGGGTGGGCGGGGACCGGAAGTGGCTGGGCGGAGCCTCCCCAGCACTCCGAGCGGTGTCCGAGGCCTCCGGAAGACGCCTGCAGCTGCGAGGCGGCGAGGCCCTCCCCTCCCCGACCTGGAGCCGCTCCGGGGCGCGGGGCAAGCGGGCGGATCGCCTGCCACCCGGCGCCACCACCGGCCTCTCCGGAGCGGCCGGGGAAGGGGGCGACACCGTCCGCCGCCGGGCGCCGCCGGAGGCTGGGGGTCTTCCAATTAGTGCATCACTAAAGGGGGGGGGGGGGGAGTGATGCTAGGGGGGAACTGGCACAGACCACCTTTACGTGCAGCTCTCTATGTGCTCCCCAGTCAGAGACGCGCACCTTATTCAGTACCGCGTCTGCCATTCTTGTACATGGGAGCAGTATTATAATAGTTATATTCTTGTACATAGGAACAGTATTATAATAGTTATATTCTTGTACATAGGAGCAGTATTATAGTAGTTATATTCCTGTACATATGAGCAGTATTATAGTAGTTATATTCTTGTACATAGGAGCAGTATTATAGTAGTTATATTCTTGTACATAGGAGCAGTATTATAGTAGTTATATTCTTGTACATAGGGAGCAGTATTATAGTAGTTATATTCTTGTACATAGGAGCAGTATTATAATAGTTATATTCTTGTACATAGGAGCAGTATTATAGTAGTTATATTCTTGTACATAGGAGCAGTATTATAGTAGTTATATTCTTGTACATAGGAGCAGTATTATAATAGTTATATTCTTGTACATAGGAGCAGTATTATAGTAGTTATATTCTTGTACATAGGAGCAGTATTATAGTAGTTATATTCTTGTACATAGGGGGCAGTATTATATAGTTATATTCTTGTACATGGGAATAGTATTATAGTAGTTATATTCTTGTACATAGGAGCAGTATTATAGTAGTTATTTTCTTGTACATAGTGGCAGTATTATAGTAGTTATATTCTTGTACATAGGGGCAGTATTATAGTAGTTATATTCTTGTACATAGGAGCAGTATTATAGTAGTTATATTCTTGTACATAGGAGCAGTATTATAGTAGTTATATTCTTGTACATGGGAATAGTATTATAGTAGTTATATTCTTGTACATAGGAGCAGTATTATAGTAGTTATATTCTTGTACATAGTGGCAGTGTTATAGTAGTTATATTCTTGTATATAGGGACAGTATTATAGTAGTTATATTCTTGTACATAGGGGCAGTATTATAGTAGTTATATTCTTGTACATAGGGGCAGTATTATAGTAGTTATATTCTTGTACATAGAGGGCAGTATTATAGTAGTTATATTCTTGTACATAGGGGCAGTATTATAGTAGTTATATTCTTGTACATAGGGGGCAGTATTATAGTAGTTATATTCTTGTACATAGGGGCAGTATTATAGTAGTTATATTCTTGTACATAGGGGGCAGTATTATAGCAGTTATATTCTTGTACATAGGGGCAGTATTATAGTAGTTATATTCTTGTATATAGGGGGCAGTATTACTTTTTTGGCTCTGGATACATTCCTCTTGAGTTGTTAGACGTTTCTATGACTTTCCCCTCATTCTCTGTGACGTGATATGTGTCGCTGATCTCTAAATTATCCTCTTCCTTATTTTTAGGCTGTACATTATTTTACTAGTAAATCCCCTGCATAAAATATTTATATTGCAGTAAAATGGTCCTTTTCAGAGTCTCTGAATCTCGGCCACCCCTGCTTAACTTCCTGTAATCCAAACCAAATTCCAGATTTGGGAGCTGCGCTGCATTCTCACCTCATTCAGGTCTGATCCATTCCCCAGTGCGGGGGAGGGGCGCTCGCTTATTGCTCATTATTACTCAGGATTGTATTTGGTTCTTAAATTTGAAAATAATAAAACTGCATAAATAATAGAGTCGGGGTTTGAGGTCTTGGCAGACACTGGACCCCCGAGCAAATGAGCTTCTATGCTGTTGGGAATCAAAAGTGAATTTCAAGTTTGGCTCCAGAATATGAAGGAGAGGAGAGCGAGACGCTGCAGTAATGTCCTCAGCCCTAAAGATCCATATACATTATCTACAGGACTCCCGACATGTCCCGGCACGGGGCTATGGGTCTGTGTCTGTAAAACACAAAGACTGCTATTATGAACTTTTTGGTCATCTAAATGTTTAAGTGGAATTTCCTGTAACATCACCAGAGATCAGCGGTGACATCACTGAGAATGTCTCCTATCCATCACCGGAGATCAGCGGTGACATCACTGAGAATGCCTCCTATCCATCACCAGAGATCAGCGGTGACATCACTGAGAATGCCTCCTATCCATCACCGGAGATCAGCGGTGACATCACTGAGAATGTCTCCTATCCATCACCGGAGATCAGAGGTGACATCACTGAGAATGCCTCCTATCCATCACCAGAGAACAGCGGTGACCTCACTGAGAATGCCTCCTATCCATCACCAGAGATCAGCGGTGACATCACTGAGAATGTCTCCTATCCATCACCGGAGATCAGCGGTGACATCACTGAGAATGTCTCCTATCCATCACCGGAGATCAGCGGTGACCTCACTGAGAATGCCTCCTATCCATCACCAGAGATCAGCGGTGACATCACTGAGAATGCCTCCTATCCATCACCAGAGATCAGCGGTGACATCACTGAGAATGACTCCTATCCATCACCAGAGATCAGAGGTGACATCACTGAGAATGCCTCCTATCCATCACCAAAGATCAGAGGTGACATCACTGAGAATGCCTCCTATCCATCACCAAAGATCAGAGGTGACATCACTGAGAATGTCTCCTATCCATCACCGGAGATCAGCGGTGACATCACTGAGAATGTCTCCTATCCATCACCAGAGATCAGCGGTGACATCACTGAGAATGTCTCCTATCCATCACCGGAGATCAGAGGTAACATCACTGAGAATGTCTCCTATCCATCACCGGAGATCAGCAGTGACATCACTGAGAATGTCTCCTATCCATCACCGGAGATCAGCGGTGACATCACTGAGAATGTCTCCTATCCATCACCAGAGATCAGCGGTGACATCACTGAGAATGTCTCCTATCCATCACCAGAGATCAGCGGTGACATCACTGAGAATGCCTCCTATCCATCACCAGAGATCAGCGGTGACATCACTGAGAATGTCTCCTATCCATCACCAGAGATCAGAGGTGACATCACTGAGAATGCCTCCTATCCATCACCAGAGATCAGCGGTGACATCACTGAGAATGCCTCCTATCCATCACCGGAGATCAGCGGTGACATCACTGAGAATGTCTCCTATCCATCACCAGAGATCAGAGGTGACATCACTGAGAATGTCTCCTATCCATCACCAGAGATCAGAGGTGACATCACTGAGAATGTCTCCTATCCATCACCAGAGATCAGCGGTGACATCACTGAGAATGCCTCCTATCCATCACCAGAGATCAGCGGTGACATCACTGAGAATGTCTCCTATCCATCACCAGAGATCAGCGGTGACATCACTGAGAATGTCTCCTATCCATCACCAGAGATCAGCGGTGACATCACTGAGAATGTCTCCTATCCATCACCAGAGATCAGCGGTGACATCACTGAGAATGCCTCCTATCCATCTCCAGAGATCAGCGGTGACATCACTGAGAATGTCTCCTATCCATCACCGGAGATCAGCGGTGACATCACTGAGAATGTCTCCTATCCATCACCGGAGATCAGCGGTGACATCACTGAGAATGTCTCCTATCCATCACCGGAGATCAGTGGTGACATCACTGAGAATGCCTCCTATCCATCACCGGAGATCAGCGGTGACATCACTGAGAATGTCTCCTATCCATCACCAGAGATCAGCGGTGACATCACTGAGAATGTCTACTATCCATCACCAGAGATCAGAGGTGACATCACTGAGAATGCCTCCTATCCATCACCAGAGATCAGAGGTGACATCACTCAGAATGCCTCCTATCCATCACCAGAGATCAGAGGTGACATCACTGAGAATGCCTCCTATCCATCACCAGAGATCAGAGGTGACATCACTGAGAATGCCTCCTATCCATCACCAGAGATCAGAGGTGACATCACTGAGAATGCCTCCTATCCATCACCAGAGATCAGAGGTGACATCACTGAGAATGCCTCCTATCCATCACCAGAGATCAGAGGTGACATCACTGAGAATAGTTTGTCAGTGTAATTGTTCCTCTATGATTCAAACATCCCGGAGCGACACAATGTAGCAAAATTTCAGTATGTCTTCAGCTTAGGCCTCTTTCACACTTCAGTTATTTGGCGTCAGTCTAAAACCGCCATTTTCCTCAAATAACGGATCCGTCATTTTTTTTTGACGGATCCGTTATTTTCCCATAGACTTGCATTAGTGACGGATTGTGACGGATGGTCGTCCGTTCCATCCGCCATGCGACGGATCCGTCGACATTTGGCGGACGTTTTCTGAAAATAGACGGACATTGGAACGTTTTTTGTCAACGCCGAAATGGCGGATCGCGACGGATCCGTTGCATCCGCCATTCCATAGAATGGGCGCCTATGGGCGACGGATCCGCCGCAACCGTTTTTTCGGCGGATCCGTCGCCCCAATCCGTTTTTTCAATTGCGCATGCTCCAAAAAGTAGATACTTCTCCCAGACAACCCCCAAGTAACGGATCCGTCAAAAAAACGGATCCGTTAGAACCGTTTTCGCAACAATTGTGACGGATCCGTCAATCCGTCACTATGTCGGTAGTGACTGACGCCAAAAGACTGAAGTGTGAAAGAGGCCTTAGGTGGAGGGCTGGATGCAATTGTGCCAAACCCTCAGCTGTCAGATACTGCTAGAATGCAATTCCCTGTTTACTGACTGCAGACTGACATCTTGAAAACGTGGTGGAAAGTAAATCAGAAAGTTACAAAACTGATAACAGCAGCTGGTCCTGTGGATTATGATGGGGAACAGCGCCCCCCACAGTCTGCTGCGGCAGCGGGAATTGCAGCCATATTGGCCGTCATGCAGCCTTTTCCTGGAGCAGATACTGTATGGTTTCTATCTGTGGGTTTGGAAGCAATTGCTCCATGTAATTGGGATCAGGATCCGCAGATAAGAATATCGGGGTCTTCCCATCTCTCTTCCTATATTTCCCTCCCATCCTGACCCCCTGTATAAATCCTGCAGATTCTGGTAGATCCTCTGTGCAGCTGGGATCCATTATGCAGTGCAGTCGCTGGATTGCGCAAGTTTCCTATACTTACCGCTTGGGTTGTGTTCACACTGAGTTCTGCTGAGTTTTTGGAGCAGAATCTAGTGGGAACACCTACGTTTTTTAGGAGGATGTCTCCCTGTAAGTTAGACGCACACCAATAGTCTTTTTCAATTGCTCGCCATTTACAAACCTCTGCTTGCTGGCAGTGATGGGAATGATTCCTGTTGGTGCCGAGACTCTGTACCAGGGGAGGGGAAACTTCGGCCCGCCATGACGTTTTCTACAGCCCTGTGCAAGTTCCCAGTGCTCGGCTTGTGGACCCATATTGCTGACCCTTTAATTTCTTCCTGCAGTTATAGTGCATTCACTACCCCAATGTCTCCTATTGTATATACTGCAGCCTTGGCGTCTCTTATGTGATGTGTATACAGCAGTTTGTGTCCCCTATGTTATTTATATACAGCAGTCTGTGTATCCTATATGATGTGCTCCAGCCCCGCTGTCTGTTATGTATGCACTGCAGCCACTGTGTGCACCTATGTGGTGCGTATATGGCAGCCTTGGCATCTCCTTAGTGATAGGATTCACAGACTGCTATATACACATGTGATGTATGCACCAGTCTGTGTATCCTATGCTATGTATATACAGCAGCCCCAGTGTCTCCAATGTGATGTGTATACAGCAGTTTGTGTCTCCTATGTGATGTGTATATGGCTGTTTTAGTATATCATATTTGATGTGTATACGGCAGCCTCGCCATCTCCTGTGTGATACATATATTGCAGCCTCGCCATCTCCCGTGTGCATATATGGCAGCCTCGCCGTCTCCCATGTGATGTGTATATGTCAGCCTCGCCTTCTTCCGTGTGATGCATATATGGCAGCCTCACTGTCTCCCATGTGATGCGTATATGGCAACCTAGCAGTCTCCCGTGTGATGCGTATACTGCAGCCTCGCCCTCTCGCATGTAATGCGTATACTGCAGCCTCGCCATCTCCCATGTGATGCGTATACTGCAGCCTCGCCATCTCCCATGTGATGCGTACACAGCAGCCTTGTCATCTCCCATGGGATGCGTATACGGCAGCCTCGCTGTCTCCTGTGTGTTGCGTGTACGGCAGCCTCACCGTCTCCCATGTGATGCGTATATGGCAGCCTTGCCGTCTCCTGTGTGATGCGTACACAGCAGCCTCGCCGTCTTCCATGTGATGCGTATATGGCAGCCTTGCCGTCTGCCATGTGATGTGTATATGGCAGCCTCGCCGTCTCCCATGTGATGCGTATATGGCAGCCTCGCCGTCTCCCATGTGATGTGTATACGGCAGTCTCTCCGTCTCCCATGTGATTTGTATATGGCAGCCTTGCCGTCTCTTGTGTGATGCGTACACAGCAGCCTCTCCGTCTCCCTTGTGATGTGTATACGGCAGCCTCTCCGTCTCCCATGTGATTCGTATATGGCAGCGTCGCCGTCTCCCATGTGATGCGTATATGGCAGCCTCCATCGTCTCCCATGTGATGCGTATATGGCAGCCTCGCCGTCTCCCATGTGATGCGTATATGGCAGCCTCCATCGTCTCCCATGTGATGCGTATATGGCAGCCTCGCCGTCTCCCATGTGATGCGTATATGGCAGCCTCGCCGTCTCCCATGTGATGCGTATATAGCAGCCTTGCCGTCTCATGTGTGTTGCGTGTACGGCAGCCTCGCCGTCTCCCATGTGATGTGTATACGGCAGCCTCGCCATCTCCCGTGTGTTGCGTATATGGCAGCCTCGCCGTCTCCTGTGTGATGTGAGGAAGATATTTAACTATTTGGCCAAACAAAGCAGGATCGTTTTTAAATTGATTTTGTGCGGCCCCCGAGTGATGGTATTTCCAAATGGCCCCTGACAGAAAAAAGGTTCCCCGATCCCTGGTGTTTACAAGCTGAATACAACTGAGGGTTCGTTACAATTGTTTCCAGTCTGGACAATGCTCTGTGAGCTGAACACAATGGCAGCACAAAGCCCTCTCCTTTACTGATGGTTTGTTACAATGTTACAGCACAGGAGAGGGGAGTGCTGCTGGTGATCGTGGCCCTCAGAGGATTGTATGGACTGGAGGGAAGTGTAAACTGTAACAAACCCTCAGCTATGTTAGGTAATGAGTCAGAATTACTTTTTAGCTTTTCCATTCACAAGGAGGAGATATTATATATATATATATATATATATATATATATATATATATATATATATATATATATATATATATATTTAAAAAAAAAAAAGGAAATGGAACTAAAAGTCAGAGAAATTCTAGTTTTTCAAGGGAGGATCCAGCTCAGAAAAGTTTGTGCCCCCCTCTTCATATTCACATATTGAGGATTTGGTGGCGGCCCCCGTGCCCGTCCCCTGACAAGTGCCCTCTGTTACACAAAATACAAAGCGGCGCAGTTTAATTATACATTCAGGGCGGGCGGTTTCCTGCAGGGCAGCGCGGGGCGGCAATTAGCTGCCACCGGCGGATTCTCCGGTTACAATGAGCTGAAGAGAAAGAGGGGACAGGCCCTGGTGAGTGACGGCGGGCACCGTGCGACTGTGCTGCCCCTCACTGGCGGAGTGCGGGACTGCAGGTGGCACAGTGTCAGGTGGTGAGGAAGATGTGCAGGATGTATGGGAGGTAAGCAGCTGTACCACACCGCCTGTCACTGGGGATGTCGCCGCCTGTCACTGGGGATGTCGCCGCCTGTCACTGGGGATGTCGCCGCCTGTCACTGGGGATGTCGCCGCCTGTCACTGGGGATGTCACCGCTGATCTCTGGTGATGGATAGGAGGCATTCTCAGTGATGTCACCGCTGATCTCTGGTGATGGATAGGAGGCATTCTCAGTGATGTCACCGCTGATCTCTGGTGATGGATAGGAGGCATTCTCAGTGATGTCACCGCTGATCTCTGGTGATGGATAGGAGACATTCTCAGTGATGTCACCGCTGATCTCTGGTGATGGATAGGAGAAATTCTCAGTGATGTCACCTCTGATCTCTAGTGATGGATAGGAGACATTCTCAGTGATATCACCTCTGATCTCTGGTGATGGATAGGAAGCATTCTCAGTGATGTCACCGCTGATCTCTAGTGATGGATAGGAGACATTCTCAGTGATGTCACCGCTGATCTCTGGTGATGGATAGGAGACATTCTCAGTGATGTCACCGCTGATCTCTGGTGATGGATAGGAAGCATTCTCAGTGATGTCACCGCTGATCTCTAGTGATGGATAGGAGGCATTCTCAGTGATGACACCGCTGATCTCTGGTGATGGATAGGAGGCATTCTCAGTGATGTCACCTCTGATCTCTAGTGATGGATAGGAGACATTCTCAGTGATATCACCTCTGATCTCTGGTGATGGATAGGAGACATTCTCAGTGATGTCACCGCTGATCTCTAGTGATGGATAGGAGACATTCTCAGTGATATCACCTCTGATCTCTGGTGATGGATAGGAGGCATTCTCAGTGATGTCACCTCTGATCTCTAGTGATGGATAGGAGACATTCTCAGTGATATCACCTCTGATCTCTGGTGATGGATAGGAGGCATTCTCAGTGAGGTCACCGCTGATCTCTGGTGATGGATAGGAGACATTCTCAGTGATGTCACCTCTGATCTCTAGTGATGGATAGGAGGCATTCTCAGTGATGTCACCGCTGATCTCTGGTGATGGATAGGAGACATTCTCAGTGATGTCACCTCTGATCTCTGGTGATGGATAGGAGGCATTCTCAGTAATGTCACCGCTGATCTCTGGTGATGGATAGGAGGCATTCTCAGTGATGTCACCGCTGATCTCTGGTGATGGATAGGAGGTATTCTCAGTGATGTCACCGCTGATCTCTGGTGATGGATAGGAGGCATTCTCAGTGATGTCACCTCTGATCTCTGGTGATGGATAGGAGGTATTCTCAGTGATGTCACCGCTGATCTCTGGTGATGGATAGGAGGCATTCTCAGTGATGTCACCTCTGATCTCTGGTGATGGATAGGAGACATTCTCAGTGATATCACCTCTGATCTCTGGTGATGGATAGGAGGCATTCTCAGTGATGTCACCGCTGATCTCTGGTGATGGATAGGAGACATTCTCAGTGATGTCACCGCTGATCTCTGGTGATGGATAGGAGGCATTCTCAGTGATGTCACCTCTGATCTCTGGTGATGGATAGGAGACATTCTCAGTGATATCACCTCTGATCTCTGGTGATGGATAGGAGACATTCTCAGTGAGGTCACCTCTGATCTCTAGTGATGGATAGGAGACATTCTCAGTGAGGTCACCTCTGATCTCTAGTGATGGATAGGAGGCATTCTCAGTGAGGTCACCTCTGATCTCTGGTGATGGATAGGAGACATTCTCAGTGATGTCACCGCTGATCTCTGGTGATGGATAGGAGACATTCTCAGTGATGTCACCTCTGATCTCTGGTGATGGATAGGAGGCTTCTCAGTGATGTCACCGCTGATCTCTGGTGATGGATAGGAGGCATTCTCAGTGATGTCACCTCTGATCTCTGGTGATGGATAGGAGGCATTCTCAGTGAGGTCACCGCTGATCTCTGGTGATGGATAGGAGACATTCTCAGTGAGGTCACCGCTGATCTCTGGTGATGGATAGGAGACATTCTCAGTGAGGTCACCGCTGATCTCTGGTGATGGATAGGAGACATTCTCAGTGATGTCACCTCTGATCTCTGGTGATGGATAGGAGGCTTCTCAGTGATGTCACCGCTGATCTCTGGTGATGGATAGGAGACATTCTCAGTGATGTCACCGCTGATCTCTGGTGATGGATAGGAGGCTTCTCAGTGATGTCACCGCTGATCTCTGGTGATGGATAGGAGGCATTCTCAGTGATGTCACCGCTGATCTCTGGTGATGGATAGGAGGCATTCTCAGTGATGTCACCTCTGATCTCTGGTGATGGATAGGAGGCATTCTCAGTGATGTCACCGCTGATCTCTGATGATGGATAGGAGGCATTCTCAGTGATGTCACCGCTGATCTCTGGTGATGGATAGGAGGCATTCTCAGTGATGTCACCGCTGATCTCTGATGATGGACGAGGGTCTCTCGTCGGTTCTGGCCACCCTTCTCGCTGGCTCAGGAGCAGACTGATCGCTGCCAGCGGGGACCTCTTTGGTAAACATCAGCCTTTGAATATCAGATGTGACGGCTGCTTCATCCTGACAGCACAAACAGCGCGGCTGCTGGGAGCTGCCAGGGTAAACTTGTAAGGCGAATTATATTGCAGACCCTTAACCTGCAAACCGCCAGATCTGAGCGGCTGCGGTAATCTGCACATACCGGCTCCGATGTACCCGCTGCTCGGGGCAGGGAATGTGAAGACTCTTACCTGGTGCCATCTCTGCCCCGGGCACCTCACCCCCTGCCGCCCCGGGTCCGTCACCCCCTGCCGCCCAGGGTCCGTCACCCCCTGCCGCCCCGGGCACCTCACCCCCTGCCGCCCCGGGCACCTCACCCCCTGCCGCCCCGGTCACCTCACCCCCTGCCGCCCCGGTCACCTCACCCCCTGCCGCCCCGGGCACCTCACCCCCTGCCGCCCCGGTCACCTCACCCCCTGCCGCCCCGGTCACCTCACCCCCTGCCGCCCCGGTCACCTCACCCCCTGCCGCCCCGGGCACGTCACCCCCTGCCGCCCCGGGCACCTCACCCCCTGCCGCCCCGGGCACCTCACCCCCTGCCGCCCCGGGCACCTCACCCCCTGCCGCCCCGGGCACCTCACCCCCTGCCGCCCCGGGCACCTCACCCCCTGCCGCCCCGGTCACCTCACCCCCTGCCGCCCCGGGCACCTCACCCCCTGCTGCTTCCCGTCCTCTCTGTGATGGCTGATAATCCATTCACTGTGGAGTCGCGCTCTAGTCTTCATTCTATACAAATCTTCCTCCAGACCCGCGGTAGCTTATTATTATTATTTATTGTTATAGTGCCATTTACTCCATGGCGCTTTACATGTGAGGAGGGGTATACATAATAAAAACAAGTACAATAATCTTAAACAATACAAGTCACAACTGATACAGGAGGAGAGAGGACCCTGCCCGCAAAGGCTCACAATCTACAAGCTTGCGAAAGTATTCACCCCCTTGGCATTTTTAGTGTTTTGCTACCCCACAAACTGGAATTTGAATATTTTTTTTAGTGTTTGCATCAGTTCATGCAGAAAACGTCTCGATAACTGTGAACATTTGTTTTTCTTCTTATTGTAAAGCAAACAAATAGGACAAAATAACTAAAAACTTCAGAATGCATAACTATTCACCCCCCTAAAGTCAGTACTTTGTAGATCCTCCTTTTGCAGCAATTACAGCTGCAGTCGCTTTGGATAAGTCTCTATGAGCCATTCCAGAACATTCACACGTTCCTCCTTAAACCACTGGAGTGTTGCTTTGACCCAAAGCATACTGCTATTGTCTTGTTGGCAGGTGATCTCCATCCCAGTCTCAAATCACTGACAGACAAACCAGTTTTGCTCAAGATTATCTCTGTATTTCACACCGTCAATCTTCCCTTTTCCTGCTGCTGACACACATCCCCAGAGCATGATGCTGCCACCACCATGTTGCACTGTGGGAATGGTGTTCTTGAGGTCATGAGCTGTGTTGGGTTTGGTGCTAGACATTGCCAGGGTCGGACTGGGACCAAAAAAAAAAGCCCTGGCACACAAACCCCACCAGCCCACATACTAAATCACTCCCCACCATGATCAGTGAATTTTGTGGTACTCAGTCATACCCCTCACCACTCTCTTAAAGGAGTTATTTCAAGAGCCGCATGTGAATGACGCAGCAGAGTGTGCGATCGACCACTGCTCCGTTTACATGGTGATCTTCAGAGCTTTGTTTCTCAGGATTGTGGGGGTCTCAGTGGTCAGATTGGAAAGTCATCTGCTATCCAGGAGATAACTTCCAAACTATATACAGGACAGGAGGAGCAGTACTGTGCAGTGTATATATACAGGAGGAGTGGTACTGTGCAGTGTATATATACAGGAGGAGTGGTACTGTGCAGTGTATATATACAGGAGGAGCGGTACTGTGCAGTGTATATATACAGGAGGAGCGGTACTGTGCAGTGTATATATACAGGAGGAGTGGTACTGTGCAGTGTATATATACAGGAGGAGTGGTACTGTGCAGTGTATATATACAGGAGGAGTGGTACTGTGCAGTGTATATATACAGGAGGAGTGGTACTGTGCAGTGTATATATACAGGAGGAGTGGTACTGTGCAGTGTATATATACAGGAGGAGTGGTACTGTGCAGTGTATATATACAGGAGGAGTGGTACTGTGCAGTGTATATATACAGGAGGAGCGGTACTGTGCAGTGTATATATACAGGAGGAGTGGTACTGTGCAGTATATATATACAGGAGCGGTACTGTGCAGTGTATATATACAGGAGGAGTGGTGCTGTGCAGTGTATATATACAGGAGGAGTGGTACTGTGCAGTGTATATATACAGGAGGAGTGGTACTGTGCAGTGTATATATACAGGAGGAGTGGTACTGTGCAGTGTATATATACAGGAGGAGTGGTACTGTGCAGTGTATATATACAGGAGGAGTGGTACTGTGCAGTGTATATATACAGGAGGAGTGGTACTGTGCAGTGTATATATACAGGAGGAGTGGTACTGTGCAGTGTATATATACAGGAGGAGCGGTACTGTGCAGTGTATATATACAGGAGGAGTGGTACTGTGCAGTATATATATACAGGAGCGGTACTGTGCAGTGTATATATACAGGAGGAGTGGTGCTGTGCAGTGTATATATACAGGAGGAGTGGTACTGTGCAGTGTATATATACAGGAGGAGTGGTACTGTGCAGTGTATATATACAGGAGGAGTGGTACTGTGCAGTGTATATATACAGGAGGAGTGGTACTGTGCAGTGTATATATACAGGAGGAGTGGTACTGTGCAGTGTATATATACAGGAGGAGTGGTACTGTGCAGTGTATATATACAGGAGGAGTGGTACTGTGCAGTGTTTATATACAGGAGGAGCGGTACTGTGCAGTGTATATATACAGGAGGAGCGGTACTGTGCAGTGTATATATACAGGAGGAGCGGTACTGTGCAGTGTATATATACAGGAGGAGCGGTACTGTGCAGTGTATATATACAGGAGGAGCGGTACTGTGCAGTGTATATATACAGGAGGAGCGGTACTGTGCAGTGTATATATACAGGAGGAGCGGTACTGTGCAGTGTATATATACAGGAGGAGCGGTACTGTGCAGTGTATATATACAGGAGGAGCGGTACTGTGCAGTGTATATATACAGGAGGAGCGGTACTGTGCAGGGTATATATACAGGAGGAGCGGTACTGTGCAGGGTATATATACAGGAGGAGCGGTACTGTGCAGTGTATATATACAGGAGGAGCGGTACTGTGCAGTGTATATATACAGGAGGAGCGGTACTGTGCAGTGTATATATACAGGAGGGGCGGTACTGTGCAGTGTATATATACAGGAGGGGCGGTACTGTGCAGTGTATATATACAGGAGGGGTGGTACTGTACAGTGTGTATATACAGGAGGATGTTATGATACGGTGGTCTCGGAGCAACATGGAACGAGCTCTGAAGGAAGTGGTAACTGTACTGACCGCAGTCCCTAAGCTCAACAACACTCTAGAAGTAGCCGTGGAATGCTCCTAACTCTCCCTAGGCATCTCGTCACAGCCTAAGAGCTAACTACCCCTAAAGAAAGAAGCAGGAAAACTATCTTGCCTCAGAGAAAATCCCCAAAGGATAGATTAGCCCCCCACAAGTAATGACTGTGAGTGGAGAGGGAAAAGACATACACAGAATGAAACCAGGATGAGCACAGGAGGCCAGTCTAGCTAAATAGATAGGACAGGATGGAATACTGTGCGGTCAGTATAAAACACTACAAAAATCCACACAGAGTTTACAAAAAAAACTCCACACCTGACTAAAGGTGTGGAGGGCAAATCTGCCTCCCAGAGCTTCCAGCAAGAAAGAATAAATTCACACTGATAAGCTGGACAAACATAGAAAGCACAGAATGGATAAGTCCAATATCTATGGACAGAAAAGAGCAAGCAAAAACTTAGCTTTGCTGAAGTGGTCAGGATAACAGGGAACTCCAAATAGATGTGAATCCAACCAGGAACCATTTACAAGTGGCACTGGCTGAAGGAACAGCCAGGCCTAAATAGCCGAGCAGAAGAGAAGATAAGTGGAGACAGCTGATGACAGCTAACTCCAAGGAGCAGCCATACCACTAGAAACCACAAGAGGGAGCCCAAGAGCAGAACTCACAAAAGTGCCACTTACAACCACCGGAGGGAGCCCAAGAGCGGAATTCACAACAGGAGGAGTGGTACTGTGCAGTGTGTATGTACAGGAGGAGTGGTACTGTGCAGTGTATATATACAGGAGGAGTGGTACTGTGCAGTGTGTATATACAGGAGGAGTGGTACTGTGCAGTGTGTACATACAGGAGGAGTGGTACTGTGTAGTGTGTACATACAGGAGGAGTGGTACTGTGTAGTGTATATATACAGGAGGAGTGGTACTGTGCAGTGTGTATATACAGGAGGAGTGGTACTGTGTAGTGTGTACATACAGGAGGAGTGGTACTGTGCAGTGTGTACATACAGGAGGAGTGGTACTGTGCAGTGTATATATACAGGAGGAGTGGTACTGTGCAGTGTGTATATACAGGAGGAGTGGTACTGTGCAGTGTGTATATACAGGAGGAGTGGTACTGTGCAGTGTGTATATACAGGAGGAGTGGTACTGTGCAGTGTGTACATACAGGAGGAGTGGTACTGTGCAGTGTATATATACAGGACAGGAGGAGTGGTACTGTGCAGTGTATATATACAGGAGGAGTGGTACTGTGCAGTGTGTATATACAGGAGGAGTGGTACTGTGCAGTGTGTACATACAGGAGGAGTGGTACTGTGCAGTGTGTACATACAGGAGGAGTGGTTTACTTGGAGTTGGATTCTGTTGTTTAAGTGTTCCCTTTATTTTTTTTGAGCATTGTACTGTAATATATATATATATATACACACATACATACAGGACAGGAGTGGTACTCACCTGACTTTAACCCGATAATCTATGGAGTATTGTCAAGAGGAAGATGAGACACCAGACCCAACAATGCAGACGAGCTGAAGGCTGTTATCAAAACAACCTGGGCGTCCATAACCCCTCAGCAGCGCCACAGGCTGATCACCTCCATGCCACGCTGCATTGATGCAGTAATTGATGCAAAAGGAGCCCTGACCAAGTATTGAGGGCATTTACAGAACATACGTTTCAGTAGGGAACATTTCAGATTTTAAAATAATTTTTCAAGCTGGTGTTATAAAGTATTCTAATTTACTGAGATAATGACTTTTGGGTTTTCATTGGCTGTAAGCCATAATCATCAACATTAACAGAATTAAACACGCGAAATAGATCACTCTGTGTGTAATGACTCTAAAGAATATAGGAGATTCACTTTTTGTATTAAAGAACTGAAATAAATTCACTTTTTGATGATATTCTAATTTTGTAAGACGCACCAGTATACGCAGCGCGGGATATACTGGGGTTGGTCTATATAGACATTATGTTGCCTAATGCAGCTGGAGAGGGAACAGTGTAATATGATAGTGTTTGGAGATCTCCTTGGTCTTCGTGGTGGTGTTTGGAGATCTGTTATGTATGCTAATGACAGGTGTTATGAAGGCAATCCAGAAACACAGTGTGCTTAGCGATCAGAGCGCACACAGTGATCTGACAAATACCCAAAAATACAAGAACAAGCTCTGAGACGTGGAAACTCTGTAGACTGCGCACCTGATCCTATCCTAAACACAACTAAAAGCGGCTGTGGATTGCGCCTAACAACTACCTAGGCAACTCGGCACAGCCTAAGAAACTAGCTAGCCTGAAGATAGAAAAATAGGCCTGACTTGCCCCAGAGAAATTCCCCAATGGAAAAGGCAGCCCCCCACTTATAATGACTGTGAGTAAGATGAAAAGACAAAACGTAGGGATGAAATAGATTCAGCAAAGTGGGGCCCGATATTCTAGGACAGAGCGAGGACAGTAAAGCGAACTTTGCAGTCTACAAAAAACCCTAAAGCAAAACCACGCAAAGGGGGCAAAAAAAACCCACCGTGCCGAACTAACGGCACGGCGGTACACCCTTTGCGTCTCAGAGCTTCCAGCAAAACAAAAGACAAGCTGGACAGAAAAAAAGCAACAAAAAAGCAAAAAGCACTTAGCTATACAGAGCAGCAGGTCACAGGAACAATCAGGAGAAGCTCAGATCCAACACTGAAACATTGACAAGGAGCAAGGATAGCAGCATCAGGCGGAGTTAAGTAATGAAGCAGTTAACGAGCTCACCAGAACACCTGAGGGAGGAAGCTCAGAAGCTGCAGTACCACTTGTGACCACAGGAGTGAATTCAGCCACAGAATTCACAACAGTACCCCCCCCTTGAGGAGGGGTCACCGAACCCTCACCAGAGCCCCCAGACCGACCAGGATGAGCCGCATGAAAGGCACGAACAAGATCGGAAGCATGAACATCAGAGGCAAAAACCCAGGAATTATCTTCCTGAGCATAACCCTTCCATTTAACCAGATACTGGAGTTTCCGTCTAGAAACACGAGAATCCAAAATCTTCTCCACAATATACTCCAATTCCCCCTCCACCAAAACCGGGGCAGGAGGCTCAACAGATGGAACCATAGGTGCCACGTATCTCCGCAACAACGACCTATGGAATAAATTATGTATGGAAAAGGAGTCTGGGAGGGTCAAACGAAAAGACACAGGATTGAGAACCTCAGAAATCCTATACGGACCAATAAAACGAGGTTTAAATTTAGGAGAGGAAACCTTCATAGGAATATGACGAGAAGATAACCAAACCAGATCCCCAACACGAAGTCGGGGACCCACACGGCGTCTGCGATTAGCGAAAAGTTGAGCTTTCTCCTGGGACAAGATCAAATTGTCCACTACCTGAGTCCAGATCTGCTGCAACCTATCCACCACAGAATCCACACCAGGACAGTCCGAAGACTCAACCTGTCCTGAAGAGAAACGAGGATGGAACCCAGAATTGCAAAAAAATGGAGAAACCAAGGTAGCCGAGCTGGCCCGATTATTAAGGGCGAACTCAGCCAACGGCAAAAAGGACACCCAATCATCCTGGTCTGCAAAAACAAAACATCTCAGATATGTTTCCAAGGTCTGATTGGTTCGTTCGGTCTGGCCATTAGTCTGAGGATGGAAAGCCGAGGAAAAGGATAGGTCAATGCCCATCCTACCACAAAAGGCTCGCCAAAACCTTGAAACAAACTGGGAACCTCTGTCAGAAACAATATTCTCAGGAATGCCATGTAAACGAACCACATGCTGAAAGAACAAAGGTACCAAATCAGAGGAGGAAGGCAATTTAGCCAAGGGCACCAGATGGACCATTTTAGAAAAGCGATCACAGACCACCCAAATGACTGACATCTTTTGAGAAACGGGAAGGTCAGAAATGAAATCCATCGAAATATGTGTCCAAGGCCTCTTTGGGACCGGCAAGGGCAAAAGCAACCCACTGGCACGAGAACAGCAGGGCTTAGCCCTAGCACAAATCCCACAGGACTGCACAAAAGTACGTACATCCCGTGACAGAGATGGCCACCAGAAGGATCTAGCCACTAACTCTCTGGTACCAAAGATTCCAGGATGACCAGCCAACACCGAACAATGAAGTTCAGAGATAAGTTCATTAGTCCACCTATCAGGGACGAACAGTTTCTCTGCTGGACAACGATCAGGTTTATTCGCCTGAAATTTTTGCAGCACCCGCCGCAAATCAGGGGAGATGGCAGACACAATGACTCCTTCCTTGAGGATACCCGCTGGCTCAGATAAACCCGGAGAGTCGGGCACAAAACTCCTAGACAGAGCATCCGCCTTCACATTTTTAGAGCCCGGAAGGTACGAAATCACAAAGTCGAAGCGGGCAAAAAATAACGACCAACGGGCCTGTCTAGGATTCAAGCGCTTGGCAGACTCGAGATAAGTCAAGTTCTTATGATCAGTCAATACCACCACGCGATGCTTAGCTCCTTCAAGCCAATGACGCCACTCCTCGAATGCCCACTTCATGGCCAGCAACTCTCGATTGCCCACATCATAATTACGCTCAGCGGGCGAAAACTTCCTGGAAAAGAAAGCACATGGTTTCATCACCGAGCAATCAGAACTTCTCTGTGACAAAACCGCCCCTGCTCCAATCTCAGAAGCATCAACCTCGACCTGGAACGGAAGAGAAACATCTGGCTGACACAACACAGGGGCAGAACAAAAACGACGCTTCAACTCCTGAAAAGCTTCCACAGCAGCAGAAGACCAATTAACCAAATCAGCACCCTTCTTGGTCAAATCGGTCAATGGTTTGGCAATGCTAGAAAAATTACAGATGAAGCGACGATAAAAATTAGCAAAGCCCAGGAACTTTTGCAGACTTTTCAGAGATGTCTGCTGAATCCAATCCTGGATGGCTTGGACCTTAACTGGATCCATCTCGATAGTAGAAGGGGTAAAGATGAACCCCAAAAATGAAACCTTCTGCACACCGAAGAGACACTTTGATCCCTTCACAAACAAAGAGTTAGCACGCAGGACCTGAAAAACCATTCTGACCTGCTTCACATGAGACTCCCAATCATCTGAGAAGATCAAAATGTCATCCAAGTAAACAATCAGGAATTTATCCAGATACTCACGGAAGATGTCATGCATTAAAGACTGAAACACAGATGGAGCATTGGCAAGTCCGAACGGCATCACTAGATACTCAAAATGACCCTCGGGCGTATTGAATGCAGTTTTCCATTCATCTCCTTGCCTGATTCTCACCAGATTATACGCACCACGAAGATCTATCTTAGTGAACCAACTAGCCCCCTTAATCCGAGCAAACAAGTCAGATAACAGTGGCAAGGGATACTGAAATTTAACAGTGATCTTATTAAGAAGGCGGTAATCAATACACGGTCTCAGCGAACCATCCTTCTTGGCTACAAAGAAGAACCCTGCTCCCAGTGGTGATGACGATGGGCGAATATGTCCCTTCTCCAGGGATTCCTTCACATAACTGCGCATAGCGGCGTGTTCGGGCACGGATAAATTAAATAATCGACCTTTAGGGAATTTACTACCAGGAATCAAATTGATAGCACAATCACAATCCCTATGCGGAGGTAGAGCATCGGACTTGGGCTCTTCAAATACATCCTGATAATCAGACAAGAACTCTGGGACCTCAGAAGGGGTGGATGACGAAATCGACAAAAATGGAACATCACCATGTACCCCCTGACAACCCCAGCTGGATACCGACATGGAATTCCAATCCAATACTGGATTATGGGTTTGTAGCCATGGCAACCCCAACACGACCACATCATGCAGATTATGCAACACCAGAAAGCGAATAACTTCCTGATGTGCAGGAGCCATGCACATGGTCAGCTGGGTCCAGTACTGAGGTTTATTCTTGGCCAAAGGTGTAGCATCAATTCCTCTCAATGGAATAGGACACCGCAAAGGCTCCAAGAAAAACCCACAACGTTTAGCATAATCCAAATCCATCAGATTCAGGGCAGCGCCCGAATCCACAAACGCCATGACAGAAAACGACGACAAAGAGCATATCAAGGTAATGGACAGAAGGAATTTGGACTGTACAGTACCAATGACGGCAGACCTATCGAACCGCTTAGTGCGCTTAGGACAATCAGAGATAGCATGAGTGGAATCACCACAGTAGAAACACAGACCATTCAGACGTCTGTATTCCTGCCGTTCAACTCTAGTCATAGTCCTATCGCACTGCATAGGCTCAGGTTTAACCTCAGGCAGTACCGCCAAATGGTGCACAGATTTACGCTCGCGCAAGCGTCGACCGATCTGAATGGCCAAAGACAAAGACTCATTCAAACCAGCAGGCATAGGAAATCCCACCATGACATCCTTAAGAGCCTCAGAGAGACCCTTTCTGAACAAAGCTGCCAGCGCAGATTCATTCCACTGAGTGAGTACTGACCATTTCCTAAATTTCTGACAATATACTTCTATATCATCCTGACCCTGGCACAAAGCCAGCAAATTTTTCTCAGCCTGATCCACTGAATTAGGCTCATCGTACAGCAATCCGAGCGCCAGGAAAAACGCATCGACACTACTCAATACAGGGTCTCCTGGCGCAAGAGAAAATGCCCAGTCTTGAGGGTCGCCGCGCAAAAAAGAAATAATAATCAAAACCTGTTGAATAGGATTACCAGAAGAATGAGGTTTCAAGGCCAGAAATAGCTTACAATTATTTTTGAAACTTAGAAACTTAGTTCTATCTCCAAAAAACAAATCAGGAATAGGAATTCTTGGTTCTAACATAGATTTCTGATTAACATAGTAACATAGTAACATAGTTAGTAAGGCCGAAAAAAGACATTTGTCCATCAAGTTCAGCCTATATTCCATCATAATAAATACCCAGATCTACGTCCTTCTACAGAACCTAATAATTGTATGATACAATATTGTTCTGCTCCAGGAAGACATCCAGGCCTCTCTTGAACCCCTCGACTGAGTTCGCCATCACCACCTCCTCAGGCAAGCAATTCCAGATTCTCACTGCCCTAACAGTAAAGAATCCTCTTCTATGTTGGTGGAAAAACCTTCTCTCCTCCAGACGCAAAGAATGCCCCCTTGTGCCCGTCACCTTCCTTGGTATAAACAGATCCTCAGCGAGATATTTGTATTGTCCCCTTATATACTTATACATGGTTATTAGATCGCCCCTCAGTCGTCTTTTTTCTAGACTAAATAATCCTAATTTCGCTAATCTATCTGGGTATTGTAGTTCTCCCATCCCCTTTATTAATTTTGTTGCCCTCCTTTGTACTCTCTCTAGTTCCATTATATCCTTCCTGAGCACCGGTGCCCAAAACTGGACACAGTACTCCATGTGCGGTCTAACTAGGGATTTGTACAGAGGCAGTATAATGCTCTCATCATGTGTATCCAGACCTCTTTTAATGCACCCCATGATCCTGTTTGCCTTGGCAGCTGCTGCCTGGCACTGGCTGCTCCAGGTAAGTTTATCATTAACTAGGATCCCCAAGTCCTTCTCCCTGTCAGATTTACCCAGTGGTTTCCCATTCAGTGTATAATGGTGATATTGATTCCTTCTTCCCATGTGTATAACCTTACATTTATCATTGTTAAACCTCATCTGCCACCTTTCAGCCCAAGTTTCCAACTTATCCAGATCCATCTGTAGCAGAATACTATCTTCTCTTGTATTAACTGCTTTACATAGTTTTGTATCAACTGCAAATATCGATATTTTACTGTGTAAACCTTCTACCAGATCATTAATGAATATGTTGAAGAGAACAGGTCCCAATACTGACCCCTGCGGTACCCCACTGGTCACAGCGACCCAGTTAGAGACTATACCATTTATAACCACCCTCTGCTTTCTATCACTAAGCCAGTTACTAACCCATTTACACACATTTTCCCCCAGACCAAGCATTCTCATTTTGTGTACCAACCTCTTGTGCGGCACGGTATCAAACGCTTTGGAAAAATCGAGATATACCACGTCCAATGACTCACCGTGGTCCAGCCTATAGCTTACCTCTTCATAAAAACTGATTAGATTGGTTTGACAGGAGCGATTTCTCATAAACCCATGCTGATATGGAGTTAAACAGTTATTCTCATTAAGATAATCCAGAATAACATCCCTCAGAAACCCTTCAAATATTTTACCAACAATAGAGGTTAGACTTACTGGCCTATAATTTCCAGGGTCACTTTTAGAGCCCTTTTTGAATATTGGCACCACATTTGCTATGCGCCAGTCCTGCGGAACAGACCCTGTCGCTATAGAGTCACTAAAAATAAGAAATAATGGTTTATCTATTACATTACTTAGTTCTCTTAGTACTCGTGGGTGTATGCCATCCGGACCCGGAGATTTATCTATTTTAATCTTATTTAGCCGGTTTCGCACCTCTTCTTGGGTTAGATTGGTGACTCTTAATATAGGGTTTTCATTGTTTCTTGGGTTTTCACCTAGCATTTCATTTTCCACCGTGAATACCGTGGAGAAGAAGGTGTTTAATATGTTAGCTTTTTCCTCGTCATCTACAACCATTCTTTCCTCACTATTTTTTAAGGGGCCTACATTTTCAGTTTTTATTTTTTTACTATTGATTTAGTTGAAGAACAGTTTGGGATTAGTTTTACTCTCCTTAGCAATGTGCTTCTCTGTTTCCTTTTTGGCAGCTTTAATTAGTTTTTTAGATAAAGTATTTTTCTCCCTATAGTTTTTTAGAGCTTCAATGGTGCCATCCTGCTTTAGTAGTGCAAATGCTTTCTTTTTACTGTTAATTGCCTGTCTTACTTCTTTGTTTAGCCACATTGGGTTTTTCCTATTTCTAGTCCTTTTATTCCCACAAGGTATAAACCGCTTACACTGCCTATTTAGGATGTTCTTAAACATTTCCCATTTATTATCTGTATTCTCATTTCTGAGGATATTGTCCCAGTCTACCAGATTAAGGGCATCTCTAAGCTGGTCAAACTTTGCCTTCCTAAAGTTCAGTGTTTTTGTGACTCCCTGACAAGTCCCCCTAGTGAAAGACAGGTGAAACTGCACAATATTGTGGTCGCTATTTCCTAGATGCCCGACCACCTGCAGATTTGTTATTCTGTCAGGTCTATTAGATAGTATTAGGTCTAAAAGTGCTGCTCCTCTGGTTGGATTCTGCACCAATTGTGAAAGATAATTTTTCTTGGTTATTAGCAGAAACCTGTTGCCTTTATGGGTTTCACAGGTTTCTGTTTCCCAGTTAATATCCGGGTAGTTAAAGTCCCCCATAACCAGGACCTCATTATGGGTTGCAGCTTCATCTATCTGCTTTAGAAGTAGACTTTCCATGCTTTCTGTTATATTTGGGGGTTTGTAACAGACCCCAATGAGAATTTTGTTACCATTTTTCCCTCCATGAATTTCAACCCATATGGACTCGACATCCTCATTCCCTTCGCTAATATCCTCCCTTAAAGTGGACTTTAGACAAGACTTTACATAGAGACAAACCCCTCCTCCTCTCCGATTTTTACGATCCTTTCTAAACAGACTGTAACCCTGTAAGTTAACTGCCCAGTCATAGCTTTCATCTAACCATGTCTCGGTTATTCCCACTATGTCAAAGTTACCTGTAGATATTTCTGCTTCTAGTTCTTCCATCTTGTTTGTCAGGCTTCTGGCGTTTGCGAGCATGCAGTTTAGAGGATTTTGTTTTGTTCCAATCTCCTCACTGTGGATTGTTTTAGAAATGTTCTTACCTCCCTTCTGAGTATGTTTTCCTGGGTCGTCTTTGTTCGAGTCTAATGTTTTTCTTCCCGTCCCCTCTTCTTCTAGTTTAACGCCCTCCTGATGAGTGTAGCGAGTCTTCTGGCGAATGTGTGTTTCCCAGGTTTGTTGAGGTGTAGTCCGTCTCTGGCGAGGAGTCCATCATACCAGTAATTCACACCGTGGTCCAGGAATCCAAATCCTTGTTGTCTGCACCATCGTCTTAGCCAGTTGTTTGCATCAAGGATCCTGTTCCATCTCCTGGTGCCATGCCCGTCTACTGGAAGGATAGAAGAAAAAACTACCTGTGCATCCAGTTCCTTTACTTTCTTTCCCAACTCTTCAAAGTCCTTGCAGATTGTCGGTAGGTCCTTCCTTGCCGTGTCATTGGTGCCAACATGTATCAGAAGAAATGGGTGGACGTCCTTGGAGCTGAAGAGCTTTGGTATCCTATCGGTCACATCCTTGATCATCGCACCTGGAAGGCAGCATACTTCTCTTGCAGTTATGTCCGGTCTGCAGATGGCTGCTTCGGTGCCTCTCAGTAGTGAGTCTCCCACCACCACCACTCTTCGTTGCTTCTTGGCTGTACTTTTTGCTGTCACTTGTTGCTGTGTGCCCTTTTCTTTTTTGCTTGCTGGTATTGCTTCATCCTTAGGTGTGCCATCTTCATCCTCTACAAAGATTTGATATCGGTTCTTCAGTTGTGTGGTTGGTGATTTCTCCATGGTCTTCTTGCTTCTTTTGGTCACATGCTTCCACTCATCTGCTTTTGGAGGTTCTCTGACACTTTTTTCACCTTCTGTGACCAGTAGAGATGCTTCTGTTCTGTCTAGAAAGTCTTCATTCTCTTTGATGCGTTTCAAAGTTGCTATTCTTTCTTCCAGACCCCGCACCTTTTCTTCTAAAAGGGCCACTAGTCTACACTTCTGACAGGTGAAATTGGATTCTTCTTCTGGTCGATCTGTGAACATGTAGCACATGCTGCAGCTCACCATGTAGGTTGTCACATCTGCCATGTTGCTCCTAGATCCTGCTGACTTGCTGTGTGTTTTCCTTCTTGTGTAATCTACTCAGCCAAGCTCTCTTGCAATAATGTCCTACAGGCAAAAATTGGTTTGGTGATTCTTTCCAAGCAGCTGGTCCCGGATTAATAGTATCTTGAATTTTTTGTACATTTATAACGAGATTATCCATTGAAGAGCACAGACCCTGAATATCCATGTCCACACCTGTGTCCAGAATCACCCAAATGTCTAGGGGAAAAAAAAAAAAAGTGAACACCGAGCAGAGAAAAAAAAAAAAAATGATGTCAGAACTTTTTCTTTCCCTCTATTGAGAATCATTAGTTGGTCTCCTTGTACTGTTATGTATGCTAATGACAGGTGTAATGAAGGCAATCCAGAAACACAGTGTGCTTAGCGATCAGAGCGCACACAGTGATCTGACAAATACCCAAAAATACAAGAACGAGCTCTGAGACGTGGAAACTCTGTAGACTGCACACCTGATCCTATCCTAAACACAACTAAAAGCGGCTGTGGATTGCGCCTAACAACTACCTAGGCAACTCGGCACAGCCTAAAAAACTAGCTAGCCTGAAGATAGAAAAATAGGCCTGACTTGCCCCAGAGAAATTCCCCAAAGGAAAAGGCAGCCCCCCACATATAATGACTGTGAGTAAGATGAAAAGACAAAACGTAGGGATGAAATAGATTCAGCAAAGTGGGGCCCGATATTCTACGACAGAGCGAGGACAGTAAAGCGAACTTTGCAGTCTACAAAAAACCCTAAAGCAAAACCACGCAAAGGGGGCAAAAAAAAACCCCACCGTGCCGAACTAACGGCACGGCGGTACACCCTTTGCGTCTCAGAGCTTCCAGCAAAACAAAAGACAAGCTGGACAGAAAAAAAGCAACAAAAAAGCAAAAAGCACTTAGCTATACAGAGCAGCAGGTCACAGGAACAATCAGGAGAAGCTCAGATCCAACACTGAAACATTGACAAGGAGCAAGGATAGCAGCATCAGGCGGAGTTAAGTAATGAAGCAGTTAACGAGCTCACCAGAACACCTGAGGGAGGAAGCTCAGAAGCTGCAGTACCACTTGTGACCACAGGAGTGAATTCAGCCACAGAATTCACAACAGAGATCTCCTTGGTCTTCGTGGAGGTGTCGAGATCTCTTTGTTCTTTGTGGTGGTGTGTCGAGATCTCTTTGGTCTTTGTGGTGGTGTGTGGAGATCTCCTTGGTCTTTGTGGTGGTGTGTGGAGATCTCCTTGGTCTTCGTGGTGGTGTGTCGAGATCTCTTTGGTCTTTGTGGTGGTGTGTCGAGATCTCTTTGGTCTTTGTGGTGGTGTGTCGAGATCTCCTTGGTCTTTGTGGTGGAGTTTGGAGATCTCCTTGGTCTTTGTGGTGGAGTTTGGAGATCTCCTTGGTCTTCGTGGTGGTGTGTCGAGATCTCCTTGGTCTTCGTGGTGGTGTGTCGAGATCTCCTTGGTCTTCGTGGTGGAGTTTGGAGATCTCCTTGGTCTTCGTGGTGGAGTTTGGAGATCTCCTTGGTCTTCGTGGTGGAGTTTGGAGATCTCCTTGGTCTTGGTGGTGGAGTTTGGAGATCTCCTTGGTCTTGGTGGTGGAGTTTGGAGATCTCCTTGGTCTTGGTGGTGGAGTTTGGAGATCTCCTTGGTCTTGGTGGTGGAGTTTGGAGATCTCCTTGGTCTTGGTGGTGGAGTTTGGAGATCTCCTTGGTCTTTGTGGTGGAGTTTGGAGATCTCCTTGGTCTTTGTGGTGGTGTTTGGAGATCTCCTTGGTCTTTGTGGTGGTGTTTGGAGATCTCCTTGGTGGAGTTTGGTTTGTGATGCCTCTTGTTAATGGTGGTGCAGTCTCTGTGGCCTTACAGCTCACTTACAAGTGTATATAGTGACAGATGTGGCACTTAGATTGCACACAGGGGGCGTCCTGTCACTGACCATGGGACTATGGAGGGTATTACTTGCACAAAAAATATGTAGGGGCTTAATAGCAAAAGGGGTTGAGTACGTATGCGCATGTCAATTTTTAGTTATTTGATCCCCTACATATAGTTTTTGCCTATATCTTCTCACTTCACTATCTTAGACTATGTAGTGCTGATGCATCACACACATCTATTACATTTCAATCTGTGTGTAACGATGTTTGTAACAAAATAGGTAAAAAGCCAAGGGGGTTGAATATTTTTGCAAGCCACTGTATATGCCACCAGCGACACTGTGGAAAGACTGTCTATACCAAAGACCCATGATGCACGGGAGACCTCCCTAAACGTTGTGGACTCCCCAGCTCCAATACTCTCAGTATAACATGGAGGCTCCCCACAACACCCACAAGGCTTGCTGTATACAGGGACTCCCTCCCAAAAGATCTGGCGTATACAGCCGACCTACCCACACTGGGGACATCCCCCACACACTATACCTGTTATAGACAGGGGTCCACCCCCCAATATCGGATGTTTAGGTCCCCGTCTTCTAGAGATCAGTCTAGAAGACGGGCCAGTCGTAATCATTCCCATTTTTCTTGTCTGCATTGTGTTGGCTATATGACCCTCTCCCACCCATCCCCCATTATAAGTACCTGGACCTGCCCTCACACTGGGCGTAGTCTTTGTGCCTTTTTTTTTTTTGTTGGCGCATTACCCACCATGTGTGACATTTGCATATATCCCCTTAAACATCAGGGCCCCTTCTTGTACTTGGTGATGCGGCATCAGTCTTCATGTTCGCTCCCATCCTCCCGGAGTAGGGGGGTTGTGGTGGCGTGTAGGTGGGAGAGGGGTAGGGGGGAACGGCACCCAGTTGGGAGAGAGGAGGGAGGAAATGGCGCGCAGGCAGGGGAGACTGCGCGTAGGCGGGAGAGAGAAGGGGGAGACGGCGTATAGGCGGGAGAGGAGATGGCGCGCAGGCGGGAGAGTGGAGAAGGGGGAGATGGCGCGCAGGCGGGAGAGAGAAGGGGGAGACGGCACGCAGGCGGGAGGAGGGGAGGGAGACGGCACGCAGGCGGGAGAGAGGGGGGGAGACGGCGCGCAGGCAGGTGAGACGGCGCCTAGGCAGGAGAGAGAAGGGGGAGACGGCGCATAGGCAGGAGAGAAGAGGGGGGAGATAGCATGCAGGCGGGAGACAGCGCACAGGCTGGAGAGAGGAGGGGGGAGACGGCGCGCAGGCAGGAGACGATACATAGGAGGGAGGGAAACAGTGCGTAGGCGGGAGAGGAGTGGGGAGATGGTGCGTAGGCGGGATATGGCGCACAGGCGGGAGAGGAGGGGGAGACGGCGCGCAGGCGGGATAGAGGAGGGGGGGAAACGGCACACAGGCGGGAGAGAGGAGGGGGGGGGACGGCGCCTAGGCAGGAGAGAAGAGGGGGGAGATAGCATGCAGGCGGGAGACCGCGCACAGGCGGGAGAGAGGAGGGGGAGACGGCGCGCAGGCGGGAGAGAGGAGGGGAGACGGCGCGCAGGCGGGAGAGAGGAGGGGGAGACGGCGCGCAGGCGGGAGAGAGGAGGGGGGAGACGGCGCGCAGGCGGGAGAGAGGAGGGGGAGACGGCACGTAGGAGGGAGGGAAACAGTGCGTAGGCGGGAGAGGAGTGGGGAGATGGTGCGTAGGCGGGATATGGCGCACAGGTGGGAGAGGAGGGGGAGACGGCGCGCAGGCAGGAGAGAGAAGGGGAGATGGTGCATAGGCGGGAGGGGGGAGACGACGCGCAGGCGGGAGAGGAGGGGGAGACGGCGCGCAGGCTGGGGAGAGACGGCGCACAGGCGGGAGAGAAGGCGCATAGGCGGAAGAGGAGGGGGGAGACGACGTGCAGGCTGGCGAGGAGGGAGAGACGGCTTGCAGGCGGGAGAGACGGCGCGCAGGCGGGAGAGAGGAGGGGGAGACGGCACACAGGCGGGAGAGAGGAGGGGGAGACGGCGCGCAGGCGGGAGAGAGGAGGGAGAGACGGCGCGCAAGCGGGAGAGAGGAGGGGGGAGACGGCGCGCAGGCGGGAGAAGGGGAGATGGCGCGCAGGCGGGAGAGGGGGGAGACGGTACATAGGAGGGAGGGGGAAACTGAGTAGGCGGGAGAGAGGAGGGGGAGACGGCGCACAGGCGGGAGAGAGGAGGGAGACGGCGCGCAGGCGGGAGAGAGAAGGAGAGATGGTGCATAGGGGGAGACGGCGCGCAGGCGGGAGAGACGGCGCGCAGGCGGGAGAGAGGAGGGAGAGACGGCACACAGGCGGGAGAGAAGGCGCATAGGCGGAAGAGGAGGGGGGAGACGACGTGCAGGCTGGCGAGGAGGGAGAGACGGCTTGCAGGCGGGAGAGACGGCGCACAGGTGGGAGAGACGGCGCGCAGGCGGGAGAGAGGAGGGGGAGACGGCACACAGGCGGGAGAGATGGCGCGCAGGCGGGAGAGAGGAGGGGGAGACGGCGCGCAGGCGGGAGAGAGGAGGGGGAGACGGCGCGCAGGCGGGAGAGAGGAGGGGGGAGACGGCGCGCAGGCGGGAGAGAGGAGGGGGGAGATGGCGCACAGGCGGGAGAGGAGGGGGGATACAGCGCGCAGGCGGGAGAGAGGAGGGGGGAGACGGCGCGCAGGCAGGTGACACGGCGCCTAGGCGGGAGAGAGAAGGGGGAGACGGTGCATAGGCGGGAGAGAGGAGGGGAGAGACGGCGCGCAGGCGGGAGAGGAGGGGGAGACGGCGCGCAGGCGGGAGAGAGGAGGGGGAGACGGCCTACCCACACTGGGGACATCCCCCACACACTATACCTGTTATAGACAGGGGTCCACCCCCCAATATCGGATGTTTAGGTCCCCATCTTCTAGAGATCAGTCTAGAAGACGGGCCAGTCGTAATCATTCCCATTTTTCTTGTCTGCATTGTGTTGGCTATATGACCCTCTCCCACCCATCCCCCATTATAAGTACCTGGACCTGCCCTCACACTGGGCGTAGTCTTTGTGCCTTTTTTTTTTTTTTGTTGGCGCATTACCCACCATGTGTGACATTTGCATATATCCCCTTAAACATCAGGGCCCCTTCTTGTACTTGGTGATGCGGCATCAGTCTTCATGTTCGCTCCCATCCTCCCGGAATAGGGGGGTTGTGGTGGCGTGTAGGTGGGAGAGGGGTAGGGGGGAACGGCACCCAGTTGGGAGAGAGGAGGGAGGAAATGGCGCGCAGGCAGGGGAGACTGCGCGTAGGCGGGAGAGAGAAGGGGGAGACGGCGTATAGGCGGGAGAGGAGATGGCGCGCAGGCGGGAGAGTGGAGAAGGGGGAGATGGCGCGCAGGCGGGAGAGAGAAGGGGGAGACGGCACGCAGGCGGGAGGAGGGGAGGGAGACGGCACGCAGGCGGGAGAGAGGGGGGGGGAGACGGCGCGCAGGCAGGTGAGAGAAGGGGGAGACGGCGCATAGGCAGGAGAGAAGAGGGGGGAGATAGCATGCAGGCGGGAGACAGCGCACAGGCTGGAGAGAGGAGGGGGGAGACGGCGCGCAGGCAGGAGACGATACATAGGAGGGAGGGAAACAGTGCGTAGGCGGGAGAGGAGTGGGGAGATGGTGCGTAGGCGGGATATGGCGCACAGGCGGGAGAGGAGGGGGAGACGGCGCGCAGGCGGGATAGAGGAGGGAGGGAGACGGCACACAGGCGGGAGAGAGGAGGGGGGGGACGGCGCCTAGGCAGGAGAGAAGAGGGGGGAGATAGCATGCAGGCGGGAGACCGCGCACAGGCGGGAGAGAGGAGGGGGAGACGGCGCGCAGGCGGGAGAGAGGAGGGGAGACAGCGCGCAGGCGGGAGAGAGGAGGGGGGAGACGGCGCGCAGGCGGGAGAGAGGAGGGGGAGACGGCACGTAGGAGGGAGGGAAACAGTGCGTAGGCGGGAGAGGAGTGGGGAGATGGTGCGTAGGCGGGATATGGCGCACAGGTGGGAGAGGAGGGGGAGACGGCACGCAGGCGGGAGAGAGAAGGGGAGATGGTGCATAGGCGGGAGGGGGGAGACGGCGCGCAGGCGGGAGAGGAGGGGGAGACGGCGCGCAGGCGGAAGAGAGGAGGGAGAGACGGCGCACAGGCGGGAGAGAAGGCGCATAGGCGGAAGAGGAGGGGGGAGACGACGTGCAGGCTGGCGAGGAGGGAGAGACGGCTTGCAGGCGGGAGAGACGGCGCGCAGGCGGGAGAGAGGAGGGGGAGACGGCACACAGGCGGGAGATGGCGCGCAGGCGGGAGAGAGGAGGGGGAGACAGGCGCTCAAGCGGGAGAGAGGAGGGGGGAGACGGCGCGCAGGCGGGAGAGCGGGAGATGGCGCGCAGGCGGGAGAGGGGGGAGACGGTACATAGGAGGGAGGGGGAAACTGAGTAGGCGGGAGAGAGGAGGGGGAGACGGCGCACAGGCGGGAGAGACGAGGGAGACGGCGCGCAGGCGGGAGAGAGGAGAGATGGTGCATAGGCGGGAGGGGGGAGACGGCGCGCAGGCGGGAGAGGAAGGAGAGACGGCGCGCAGGCAGGAGAGAGGAGGGAGAGACGGCACACAGGCGGGAGAGAAGGCGCATAGGCGGAAGAGGAGGGGGGAGACGACGTGCAGGCTGGCGAGGAGGGAGAGACGGCTTGCAGGCGGGAGAGACGGCGCACAGGTGGGAGAGACGGCGCACAGGCGGGAGAGAGGAGGGGGAGATGGCACACAGGCGGGAGAGATGGCGCGCAGGCGGGAGAGAGGAGGGGGAGACGGCGCGCAGGCGGGAGAGAGGAGGGGGAGACGGCGCGCAGGCGGGAGAGAGGAGGGGGGAGACGGCGCGCAGGCGGGAGAGAGGAGGGGGGAGACGGTGCGCAGGCGGGAGAGGAGGGGGGAGACGGCGCACAGGCGGGAGAGGAGGGGGGATACGGCACACAGGCGGGAGAGGAGGGGGGAGACGGCGCGCAGGCAGGTGACACGGCGCCTAGGCGGGAGAGAGAAGGGGGAGACGGTGCATAGGCGGGAGAGAGGAGGGGAGAGACGGCGCGCAGGCGGGAGAGAGGAGGGGGAGACGGCGCGCAGGCGGGAGAGAGGAGGGGGGAGACGGCGCGCAGGCGGGAGAGAGGAGGGGGGAGACGGTGCGCAGGCGGGAGAGGAGGGGGGAGACGGCGCACAGGCGGGAGAGGAGGGGGGATACGGCACACAGGCGGGAGAGGAGGGGGGAGACGGCGCGCAGGCAGGTGACACGGCGCCTAGGCGGGAGAGAGAAGGGGGAGACGGTGCATAGGCGGGAGAGAGGAGGGGAGAGACGGCGCGCAGGCGGGAGAGGAGGGGGAGACGGCGTGCAGGCGGGAGAGGAGACGGCGCGCAGGCGGGAGAGAGGAGGGGGAGACGGCACGTAGGAGGGAGGGAAAGTGCGTAGGCGGGAGAGGAGTGGGGAGATGGTGCGTAGGCGGGATATGGCGCACAGGTGAGAGAGGAGGGAGAGACAGCGCGCAGGCGGGAGAGAGAAGGGGAGATGGTGCATAGGCGGGAGGGGGGAGACGGCGCGCAGGCTGGCAAGAGGAGGGAGAGACGGCTTGCAGGCGGGAGAGACGGCGCGCAGGCGGGAGAGAGGAGAGGGAGACGGCACACAGGCGGGAGAGATGGCGCGCAGGCAGGAGAGAGGAGGGGGAGACGGCGCGCAGGCGGAAGAGAGGAGGGGGAGACGGCGCGCAAGCGGGAGAGAGGAGGGGGGAGACGGCGCGCAGGCGGGAGAGGGGGAGATGGTGCGCAGGCGGGAGAGAGGGGGAAACTGAGTAGGCGGGAGAGAGGAGGGGGAGACGGCGCGCAGGCGGGAGAGAGGAGGAGGGAGACGGCGCGCAGGCGGGAGAGAGGAGGGGAGATGGTGCATAGGCGGGAGGGGGGAGACGGCGCGCAGGCGGGAGAGAGGAGGGAGAGACGGCACACAGGCGGGAGAGAAGGCGCATAGGCGGAAGAGGAGGGGGGAGACGACGTGCAGGCTGGCGAGGAGGGAGAGACGGCGCGCAGGTGGGAGAGACGGCGCGCAGGCGGGAGAGGAGGGGGAGACGGCACACAGGCGGGAGAGATGGCGCGCAGGTGGGAGAGAGGAGGGGGAGACGGCGCGCAGGCGGGAGAGAGGAGGGGGAGACGGCGCACAGGCGGGAGAGAGGAGGGGGGAGACGGCACGCAGGCGGGAGAGGAGGGGGGAGACGGCGCGCAGGCGGGAGAGGAGGGGGGGATACGGCGCGCAGGCGGGAGAGAGGAGGGGGGAGACGGCGCCTAGGCGGGAGAGAGAAGAGGGAGACAGTGCATAGGCGGGAGAGAGGAGGGGAGAGACGGCGCGCAGGCGGGAGAGGAGGGGGAGATGGCGCGCAGGCGGGAGAGGAGACGGCGCGCAGGCGGGAGAGAGGAGGGGGAGACGGCACGTAGGAGGGAGGGAAAGTGCGTAGGCGGGAGAGGAGTGGGGAGATGGTGCGTAGGCGGGATATGGCGCACAGGTGGGAGAGGAGGGAGAGACGGCGCGCAGGCGGGAGAAGGGGAGATGGTGCATAGGCGGGAGACGGCGCGCAGGCGGGAGAGGAGGGGGAGACGGCGCGCAGGCTGGCGAGAGGAGGGAGAGACGGCGCGCAGGCGGGAGAGAGGAGGGAGAGACGGCGCGCAGGCGGGAGAGAGGAGGGGCAGACGGCGCGCAAGCGGGAGAGAGGGGGGAGACGGCGCGCAGGCGGGAGAGAGGAGGGGGGAGATGGTACATAGGAGGGAGGGGGAAACTGAGTAGGCGGGAGAGAGGGGGAGACGGCGCGCAGGCGGGAGAGAGGAGGGGGGAGACGGCACGCAGGCAGGTGACACGGCGCCTAGGCGGGAGAGAGAAGAGGGAGACGGTGCATAGGCGGGAGAGAGGAGGGGAGAGACGGCGCGCAGGCGGGAGAGGAGGGGGAGATGGCGCGCAGGCGGGAGAGGAGACGGCGCGCAGGCGGGAGAGAGGAGGGGGAGACGGCACGTAGGAGGGAGGGAAAGTGCGTAGGCGGGAGAGGAGTGGGGAGATGGTGCGTAGGCGGGATATGGCGCACAGGTGGGAGAGGAGGGAGAGACGGCGCGCAGGCGGGAGAAGGGGAGATGGTGCATAGGCGGGAGACGGCGCGCAGGCGGGAGAGGAGGGGGAGACGGAGCGCAGGCTGGCGAGAGGAGGGAGAGACGGCGCGCTGGCGGGAGAGAGGAGGGAGAGACGGCGCACAGGCGGGAGAGAAGGCGCATAGGCGGAAGAGGAGGGGGGAGACGACGTGCAGGCTGGCGAGAGGAGGGAGAGACGGCTTGCAGGCGGGAGAGACGGCGCGCAGGCGGGAGACGGCGCGCAGGCGGGAGAGAGGAGGGGGAGACGGCGCGCAAGCGGGAGAGAGGAGGGGGGAGACGGCGCGCAGGCGGGAGAGGGGGAGATGGCGCGCAGGCGGGAGAGAGGAGGGGGGAGACGGTACATAGGAGGGAGGGGGAAACTGAGTAGGCGGGAGAGAGGGGGAGACGGCGCGCAGGCGGGAGAGAGGGGAGACGGCGCGCAGGCGGGAGAGAGGAGGGGGGAGACGGCGCGCAGGCGGGAGAGAGGAGGGGGGAGACGGCGCGCAGGCGGGTGACAGAAGGGGGAGACTGTGCATAGGCGGGAGAGAGGAGGGGGGAGACGGCGCGCAGGCGGGAGAGGAGGGGGAGACGGCGCGCAGGCGGGAGGAGGGGGAGACGGCGCGCAGGCGGGAGAGAGGAGGGGGAGACAGCTCGCAGGCGGGAGGAGGGGGAGACGGCGCGCAGGCGGGAGAGAGGAGGGGGAGACGGCGCGCAGGCGGGAGAGAGGAGGGGGAGACGGCGCGCAGGCGGGAGAGAGGAGGGGGAGACGGCGCGCAGGCGGGAGAGAGGAGGGGGAGACGGCGCGCAGGCGGGAGGAGGGGGAGACGGCGCGCAGGCGGGAGAGAGGAGGGGGAGACGGCGCGCAGGCGGGAGAGAGGAGGGGGAGACGGCGCGCAGGCGGGAGAGGGGGAGACGGCGCACAGGCGGGAGACGGCACGTAGGAGGGAGGGAAACAGTGCGTAGGCGGGAGAGGAGTGGGGAGATGGTGCGTAGGCGGGATATGGCGCACAGGCGGGAGAGGAGGGGGAGACGGCGCGCAGGCGGGAGAGGAGGGGGAGACGGCGCGCAGGCTGGCGAGAGGAGGGAGAGACGGCGCGCAGGCGGGAGAGACGGCGCGCAGGCGGGAGAGAGGAGGGGGGAGACTGTGCGTAGGTGGGAGAGAGGAGGGTGGATGTGGTGCATAGGTGGGAGATGGCGCACAGGCGGGAGAGAGGACGGTGCGCAGACAGGAGGACGGTGCGCAGACAGTAGAAAATGGCAGGTAACTGGGCTAGATGGAGGATTGGGGATGACAGTGCGTAACCTGGATCGAGGGGAGGGGGGTGATGGCGCATAACCGGGATAGGTGGAGGGGGTGAAGGTGTGCAACCTGTACAGAGGAGAAAGGGGGTGAAGGCGCATAACCTGGATAGAGGGGAGGGGGAACAAGTGATGAAGGTGTTTAACTTGGGTAGGGTGGGTAAATGCAGCTAAGTGTTCAGTCTGTCACCCACACTGGCACCCTGAGGGGTTTATATTTACAGTGGCAATGAGCACCCACAGGAGATATACACACTTGCACCTATACCCAGTGGCAGTGTATATATCTCCTCAGGTTGCCCAGTACAAGTGTGCATGTATATACACACACAAAGGGTGCCCGTTGCCAGTGTGTGTATGCACACACACACACACCCACCCACCCAGAGTATGGGTACTGTGAGGGTGTACAGGCACTGGGTACGGGCATCCTGAGGGCGTACACGGACTGGGTATGGGCAACTGGATCCCAACAAATTTGTTTTATTCCGGTTGTTCCAGTAATCAAAGCCAGGCACTTGTGGTAAGACAATTACTATCAAATGTCCACTTATGTATCCTGCCAACCTCAATCCAATCATAATAAACAACATCCCATATCATTCTAAGGGACTAAGAGACGCAAACAATGAAAACTATTTATTCAAAACAGTTTAAAATTATATAAAAAGTGAGTAACCAAAGGAAATTTATCAAACAGGTAATGAGGCTAGGAGAGTGCGGCAGATGAAATAACAAACCCCTGTTATAAAGGGACCTTGTAAAGTCACACACCGTCATAAATACTGTCTGTAATAAAGTGCATCGTGCTTATACAAGACAATACTGTATGGAAATATGACCATGATCTGCATCCAAATCCAGGTATAAAGTGCATAGTGGGTGTATATACCCCCAACTGAGGAAACGGCCGAGGTGTGCCAGAGGCCAGGAGAGATTCCTATGTAGGTAAATGTGATTTACATGTTGCGCTATATACCTGGATTTTGATACAGATCATGGTCATATTACAGTATTGTCTTATATACGCACGATGCACTTTATTACAGACAGTAAATAACGGTGTGTGCCTTTATAAAAGTCCTTTTAGAACATAGGGGGTTTGTTATTTTATCTGCCTGTTTGGTTACTTTTTATATAATTTTACAATGTTTAGTTGTAGTTTTGTTTGCCTATGCCTCTTTGTCCCTTAGAATAATATGGGATGTTGTTATACTTGTGGAAAGACGCAGTTGTGTCCCCGTGGCACATTACCCGCCCATGTGAATACCCCCAATCCATGGTAACAGTATTTACAGCACCAACTCCTCCGCCGTCCGTGGCCACATCCAGACGCGGTATTCGCTCGCAGGTCTGCACGTGACCACGGCCGCAGCAAAGATGATTATTTACATTGTTCCCCTTCCTGTTAGGGGGTCTAGAACAAGCAATTCTCCCTGAATATTCGGGGGTTCTTGCTGCAGCCCTTTCTAGTCTCCAACCTGTGGTTGTTCAGCTGCTGCAGTACTACAGCTCCCAGCATGCTCTGCCTGACGTAAGGTACCAGAGTGTGCTGGGAGTTGTAGTTTACAACTCTAGAGAGACCACATCATCCTACATCCCCCACCATAACCCCCAGCTTTCTCTGCCCCCTCACTGGAATAACACGCCAGCAGCCGAGTTTCTCAAAAACATACATCATATTTCCTCTTTTATTATATAAATATCCGTTTTTCCTTTTAACTGTAAGAATATAAAGCGTTTCTCGGAGGATCTTTATACAAATTCACAGACAGTACAATGAAATTCGGCACGTTTTCTAGGTGAGATCCAACTGTGGAGATGTTCAGGGAGCGGGGGGGGGAATACAAAATACCAATAAAGTCCACGTCAGCAACTATTTTGCAAAAAAAAAAAAAAAAAAAGTCTAAAATGGAGCCGAATGTGCTCTGCAGAAACGAGGACAGAACGTTCCCCTGATCCGAGAACGGATTCTGCCCCTGCGGTAGAAAAGCAAAAGGTGGGGGCGGCTGATGTTTGCATATATAATTTGACGATCGTCAGCAGTCGGCGCTCGGCTTTTCACGTCTGTCAGCAGCAAAGAGTTAAGAAAAAGGCGAAAGATCTGCACTTCAGTTCCACAACTCAAAAACGTGATTAAAAAAAATTAAGGAAAATCCCACCCAACCCCTACAGGACGGGGCTCCTATCTAATCCCTCCTACTTTAGCAATGGACTGGCAGGAAGGGGCTTAAATTAGTGGGCCAGCCTCATCGCCCCGTGGGGCACATAATTTCTTGAAATATCACAACAAACGTCCAATCTTTCCAGTTTAGGAACAAACGCAAAACAAAAGGGCCCAAATAAAATCACCATTTTTAGGACGTGAAAATGAAAAACGAGGTAGCCGACCGTAAGGAACCCATGATCGGGGGGAGGGAGGACCTCTCGTCTCCAGGAATGTGTCGGATAAACGTTTCTTTACAAAATATAGAAAATAAAAAAAATGCAGAAATGTTAGGGGGGGTGCAGCTCCCGTTAACCCTTCGTAATGCTGGAGCAGGGAGAGGCGACTAGCTATCGGCATGGGTTAGCCACTTTTCTGCGGGGTGAAGCTGCGGCAGGAATTTTGAGCATCTTTGCCGCAATTTCACCTAGACTTGTGAGCCCCTTTGTACGTGAAGGTCACAGGCGGTCCGCTTGTAGGCACACACCCTACAGAGACCGCAGGGGTGGGCCGAGAACTTCAGGGGCGGGCCGAGAACCTCAGGGGCGGGGTGACCCATGCCACACACCAGTAGGCCCCTGTCCTGTAGACTTCTCTGGTGACATCCTGATGCCACACGTGGCCCCATTCCCCTCCCGGCTCGTGTGGCCCCAGCAGGCAGTATGACAGTCCGGGAAGTCTCTCGGGGGCACGCCGGCCCTCACCTGACCTTCTCGCTCTCGGTCATCTGCCACAGCCCCAGGTTGAGCACTTTGAGGCAAGGCAGCTGCGTGATCCGCTCCAGTCCCCTCTTGGTGATGCGGGTGCACCCGTACAGGTCGATGCCGGTCAGCTGGCTCAGGTGCTCGGCGATGAGCTCCAGCCCCTTGTCGGTGATGCGGACGCACTGGCCGATGTTCAGGGTCCGCAGGCTGTGCATCTGCCGCACCATCCGGTTGATGCCGTCGTCGCTGATGTGGCAGGAGCAGAGCGACAGGGACTTGAGTCCGTACAGGCCCTGGGCGATGTAGGCCAGGCTCTGGTCGCCCACCTTGTCGCAGAAGGAGACGTCCAGGCCGCAGAGGCGCAGGCTGCCCATGGCCAGGTGCATGATGCCCGTGTCGCTGATGTTGTCGCAGCTGCGCAGGTTCAGGCTCCGCAGACCGCCCATGTGGGACAGGTGCAGCAGCCCCGCGTCAGAGATGCCCCCGCAGAAGCTGAGGTTGAGCACGCGGAGCCCCTGCAGCCCCCGGGCGATGTGCTTGAGCGCCAGGTCGGTGAGCTTCTGGCAGTCCTGCAGGGTGAGCTGCTCCAGGCCCAGGCAGCCCTCGGCGGCGCTGCGGGTCATCCCGGCCAGGTGGCCGATGCCCACGTCCGAGACGTGGCGGCAGCTGCGCAGGTTGAGGCTCTTGAGGCCGTGCAGCCCCCAGGCGATGAGCAGCAGGCCGGTGTTGGTGATGTTGGAGCAGCCCCCCAGCTCCAGCCCCTCCAGCCGCTTCAGGTACTGCGCGATGCGGCCCAGGCTGCTGTCCGTGATCTGCTTGCACAGGCTCAGGTTGAGCGCCCGCAGGGACGGGATCTCCTGCACGAAGGCGTGGCCCAGGCCGTTGTCCGTCAGGTTGTAGCAGCCGCTCAGGTTCAGGCTCTCGATGTCGGGCAGGCCCTGGATGACGTAGCTGAGGGAGCGGCGCAGGCTCAGGATCTGCACCCGCCGGATGCCGCGGGCCTGCAGGCTGGGGAACAGCGACGGGTTGGCGCGGCGGAGGTGCAGCTTGGCCTCGGTGCCCCGCCACACCGACTTGTGGTAGGCCGCGTCCCGCCAGGCCCCGCACACCTGCGCCGCTCGGCCCTTGTCGCGGACGTCCAGGTAGCCGAAGATCATGGCCAGCAGCTCCGGGAACAGGCAGGAGATGTGGCTCTCCATCCCGGCATCCCCCTGACTAGGCCGCGGCCTGGCGAGCGCCGTGCTGCCCGAGGCCGCCAGGAGGGAGCGCGCCTCTTCTCGCTCTCGGTCTCTGCTCAGCCCGGCCCCGCTCTCCGGGGGCCCGGCATCCTGCGGCGGCGGCGGCTGCTGCTGCTTCGCCTCTCGGCTCCGCTCTTCTCTCACCGTCCGCGGACACAGACAGCCGCCGGCCGGAGCCCTGACTGGACCGTTAATGGGTGACGTGCGCGCTGCCGGCGTCTGACGTGCGCGGCTCCGCCCTGGGCATGCGCAGCGCCCCGAAAAGACGACAAAAACAGGAGAGGGGGTTGTGGGCGGGGTCGGCACTGGGCATGCGCGATCGAGTGCGCGCTGCCGACACCGAGAGGGAGGCGTGGTTGGGGGCGGGGTCACCCGCGGCTGCTCCTTTGTCTCGGGCGCAGGAGACCTGTTACCATGGTGACCGGCCCCTCCTGCCCGCGGTTTCCGCTCTGGTTAACTCCTTCGTGGCGATGGTGACAGCATGAAAGTTACTTCTGCTCCTCTCCGTCTTATCTCCGTGTGACCCTGCACTAATACCGCGCACAGTGACGTCACAGTACAGGGAAATATAGTGACGTCACAGTACAGGGAAATATAGTGACGTCACAGTACAGAGATAACACAGTGACGTCACAGTACAGGTATAATACCGCACACAGTGATGTCACAGTACAGGGAAATATAGTGACGTCACAGTACAGAGATAACACAGTGACGTCACAGTACAGGGATAATACTGCGCACAGTGACGTCACAGTACAGGGATAATACCGCACACAGTGACGTCACAGTACAGGGATAATACAGCACACAGTGACGTCACAGTACAGGGATAATACCGCACACAGTGATGTCACAGTACAGGGAAATATAGTGACGTCACAGTACAGAGATAACACAGTGACGTCACAGTACAGGGATAATACTGCGCACAGTGACGTCACAGTACAGGGATAATACTGCACACAGTGACGTCACAGTACAGGGATAACACACACAGTGATGTCACAGTACAGGGATAACACACACAGTGATGTCACAGTACAGGGATAATGCACACAGTGATGTCACAGTACAGAGATAATACACACAGTGATGTCACAGTACAGGGAAATATAGTGACGTCACAGTACAGAGATAACACAGTGACGTCACAGTACAGGGATAATACCGCACACAGTGATGTCACAGTACAGGGATAATACACACAGTGATGTCACAGTACAGGGAAATATAGTGACGTCACAGTACAGAGATAACACAGTGACGTCACAGTACAGGGATAATACCGCACACAGTGATGTCACAGTACAGGGAAATATAGTGACGTCACAGTACAGAGATAACACAGTGACGTCACAGTACAGGGATAATACCGCACACAGTGATGTCACAGTACAGGGAAATATAGTGACGTCACAGTACAGAGATAACACAGTGACGTCACAGTACAGGGATAATACTGCGCACAGTGACGTCACAGTACAGGTATAATACTGCGCACAGTGACGTCACAGTACAGGTATAATACCGCACACAGTGACGTCACAGTACAGGGATAATACAGCACACAGTGACGTCACAGTACAGGGATAATACCGCACACAGTGACGTCACAGTACAGGGATAACACACACAGTGATGTCACAGTACAGGGATAACACACACAGTGATGTCACAGTACAGGGATAATGCACACAGTGATGTCACAGTACAGAGATAATACACACAGTGATGTCACAGTACAGGGATAATACACACAGTGATGTCACAGTACAGGGAAATATAGTGACGTCACAGTACAGAGATAACACAGTGACGTCACAGTACAGGTATAATACCACACACAGTGACGTCACAGTACAGGGATAATATAGTGACGTCACAGTACAGGTATAATACCGCACACAGTGACGTCACAGTACAGGGATAATACACATAGTGATGTCACAGTACAGGGAAAATGCACACAGTGATGTCACAGTACAGGGATAATACCGCACACAGTGATGTCACAGTACATAGATAATACCGCACACAGTGATGTCACAGTACAGGGATAATACACACAGTGATGTCACAGTACAGGGATAATACACACAGTGACGTCACAGTACAGGGATAATACACACAGTGACGTCACAGTACAGGGATAATACCGCACACAGTGATGTCACAGTACAGGGAAATATAGTGACGTCACAGTACAGAGATAACACAGTGATGTCACAGTACAGGTATAATACCGCACACAGTGATGTCACAGTACAGGGATAATACCGCACACAGTGATGTCACAGTACAGGGATAATACCGCACACAGTGACGTCACAGTACATAGATAATACCGCACACAGTGACATCACAGTATATAGATAATACCGCACACAGTGATGTCACAGTACATAGATAATACCGCACACAGTGACATCACAGTATATAGATAATACCGCACACAGTGATGTCACAGTACATAGATAATACCGCACACAGTGATGTCACAGTACAGGGATAATACACACAGTGATGTCACAGTACAGGGATAATACACACAGTGACGTCACAGTACAGGGATAATACCGCACACAGTGACGTCACAGTACAGGGATAATACACACAGTGACGTCACAGTACAGGGATAATACCGCACACAGTGATGTCACAGTATAGGGAAATATAGTGACGTCACAGTACAGAGATAACACAGTGATGTCACAGTACAGGTATAATACCGCACACAGTGACGTCACAGTACAGGGATAATACACACAGTGACGTCACAGTACAGGGATAATACCGCAAACAGTGATGTCACAGTACAGGGAAATATAGTGACGTCACAGTACAGAGATAACACAGTGACGTCACAGTACAGGGATAATACACACAGTGACGTCACAGTACAGGTATAATACCGCACACAGTGACGTCACAGTACAGGGATAATACTGCACACAGTGATGTCACAGTACAGGGAAATATAGTGACGTCACAGTACAGAGATAACACAGTGATGTCACAGTACAGGTATAATACCGCACACAGTGACGTCACAGTACAAGGATAATACTGCACACAGTGACGTCACAGTACAAGGATAATACTGCACACAGTGATGTCACAGTACAGGGATAATACTGCACACAGTGACGTCACAGTACAGGGATAATACCGCACACAGTGATGTCACAGTACAGGGAAATATAGTGACGTCACAGTACAGAGATAACACAGTGATGTCACAGTACAGGGATAATACCGCACACAGTGACGTCACAGTACAGGGATAATACCGCACACAGTGACGTCACAGTACAGGGATAATACACACAGTGACGTCACAGTACAGGGATAATACCGCACACAGTGATGTCACAGTACAGGGAAATATAGTGACGTCACAGTACAGAGATAACACAGTGACGTCACAGTACAGGTATAATACCGCACACAGTGACGTCACAGTACAGGGATAATATTGCACACAGTGATGTCACAGTACAGGGAAATATAGTGACGTCACAGTACAGAGATAACACAGTGATGTCACAGTACAGGGATAATACCGCACACAGTGACGTCACAGTACAGGGATAATACACATAGTGATGTCACAGTACAGGGAAAATGCACACAGTGATGTCACAGTACATGGATAATACACATAGTGATGTCACAGTACAGGGAAAATACACATAGTGATGTCACAGTACAGGGAAAATGCACACAGTGATGTCACAGTACAGGGATAATACCGCACACAGTGACGTCACAGTACAGGGAAAATACACATAGTGATGTCACAGTACAGGGAAAATGCACACAGTGATGTCACAGTACAGGGATAATACACATAGTGATGTCACAGTACAGGGATGATACACATAGTGATGTCACAGTACAGGGAAAATGCACACAGTGATGTCACAGTACAGGGATAATACACACAGTGACGTCACAGTACAGAGATAACACAGTGATGTCAGTACAGGGATAATGCCGCACACAGTGACGTCACAGTACAGGGATCATACCGCACACAGTGACGTCACAGTACAGGGATAATACTGCACACAGCGACGTCACAGTACAGAGATAACACAGTGATGTCACAGTACAGGGATAATGCCGCACACAGTGACGTCACAGTACAGGGATAATACCGCACACAGTGACGTCACAGTACAGGGATAATACCGCACACAGTGACACCACAGTACAGGGAAAATACACACAGTGATGTCACAGTACAGGGAAAATACACACAGTGATGTCACAGTACAGGGCTAATACTGCACACAGTGATGTCACAGTACAGGGAAAATGCACACAGTGATGTCACAGTACAGGGAAAATGCACACAGTGATGTCACAGTACAGGGAAAATGCACACAGTGATGTCACAGTAAAGGGAAAATGCACACAGTGATGTCACAGTACAGGGATAATACTGCACACAGTGATGTCACAGTACAGGGATAATACTGCACACAGTGACGTCACAGTACAGGGATAAAGCCGCACACAGTGACGTCACAGTACAGGGATAATACTGCACACAGCGACGTCACAGTACAGAGATAACACAGTGATGTCACAGTACAGGGAAAATACACACAGTGATGTCACAGTACAGGGATAATGCCGCACACAGTGACGTCACAGTACAGGGATAATACCGCACACAGTGACGTCACAGTACAGGGATAATACTGCACACAGTGACGTCACAGTACAGGGATAATACTGCACACAGTGACGTCACAGTACAGGGAAAATGCACACAGTGATGTCACAGTACAGGGATAATACTGCACATAGTGATATCACAGAACAGGAATAATACACAGTGATGTCACAGTACAGGGATAATACCGCACACAGTGACGTCACAGTACAGGGAAAATACACACAGTGATGTCACAGTACAGGAATAATACTGCACACAGTGATGTCACAGTACAGAAATAATACCGCACACAGTGACGTCACAGTACAGGGATAATACCGCACACAGTGACATCACAGTACAGAGATAATACTACACATAGTGATATCACAGTACATGAATAATACACAGTGACGTCACAGTACAGGGATAATGCACACAGTGATGTCACAGTACAGGTATAATACCGCACACAGTGATGTCACAGTACAGGGATAATGCACACAGTGATGTCACAGTACAGGTATAATACCGCACACAGTGATGTCACAGTACAGGTATAATACTGCACACAGTGATGTCACAGTACAGGGATAATACTGCACACAGTGATGTCACAGTACAGGGATAATGCACACAGTGATGTCACAGTACAGGTATAATACCGCACACAGTGATGTCACAGTGCAGGTATAATACCGCACACAGTGATGTCACAGTACAGGTATAATACCGCACACAGTGATGTCACAGTACAGGTATAATACCGCACACAGTGATGTCACAGTACAGGGATAATACCGCACACAGTGATGTCACAGTACAGGGATAATACTGCACACAGTGATGTCACAGTACAGGGATAATACCGCACACAGTAACATCATAGTACATAGATAATACCGCACACAGTGATGTCACAGTACATAGATAATACCGCACACAGTGACATCACAGTATATAGATAATACCGCACACAGTGATGTCACAGTACATAGATAATACCGCACACAGTGATGTCACAGTACAGGGATAATACACACAGTGATGTCACAGTACAGGGATAATACTGCACACAGTGACGTCACAGTACAGGGATAATACTGCACACAGTGATGTCACAGTACAGGGATAATGCCGCACACAGTGACGTCACAGTACAGGGATAATACTGCACACAGCGATGTCACAGTACAGAGATAACACAGTGATGTCACAGTACAGGGAAAATACCGCACAGTGACATCACAGTACAGAGATAATACTGCACACAGTGATGTCACAATACAGGTATAATACTGCACACAGTGATGTCACAATACAGGTATAATACTGCACACAGTGATGTCACAGTACTGGGATAATGCACACAGTGATGTCACAGTACAGGGATAATATCGCACACAGTGACGTCACAGTACAGAGATAATACCGCACATAGTGACGTCACAGTACAGGGATAATACTGTGCACAGTGACGTCACAGTACAGGGATAATACTGCACACAGTGATGTCACAATACAGGTATAATACTGCACACAGTGATGTCACAGTACTAGGATAATGCACACAGTGATGTCACAGTACAGGGATAATACCGCACACAGTGACATCACAGTACAGAGATAATACCGCACACAGTGACGTCACAGTACAGGTATAATACTGCACACAGTGACGTCACAGTACAGGTATAATACCGCACACAGTAACGTCACAGTACAGGTATAATACTGCACACAGTGATGTCACAATACAAGGATAATGCTGCACACAGTGATGTCACAGTACATGGATAATACTATACACAGTGACGTCACAGTACAGGTATAATACTGCGCACAGTGACGTCACAGTACATAGATAATACCGCACACAGTGATGTCACAGTACATAGATAATACCGCACACAGTGACGTCACAGTATATAGATAATACCGCACACAGTGACGTCACAGTACATAGATAATACCGCACACAGTGATGTCACAGTACAGGGATAATACACACTGATGTCACAGTACAGGGAAAATACACACAGTGATGTCACAGTACAGGGAAAATGCACACAGTGATGTCACAGTACAGGGAAAATGCACACAGTGATGTCACAGTAAAGGGAAAATGCACACAGTGATGTCACAGTACAGGGATAATACTGCACACAGTGATGTCACAGTACAGGGATAATACTGCACACAGTGACGTCACAGTAAAGGGATAATGCCGCACACAGTGACGTCACAGTACAGGGATAATACTGCACACAGCGACGTCACAGTACAGAGATAACACAGTGATGTCACAGTACAGGGAAAATACACACAGTGATGTCACAGTACAGGGATAATGCCGCACACAGTGACGTCACAGTACAGGGATAATACCGCACACAGTGACGTCACAGTACAGGGATAATACTGCACACAGTGACGTCACAGTACAGGGATAATACTGCACACAGTGACATCACAGTACAGAGATAATACCGCACACAGTGACGTCACAGTACAGGGATAATACCGCACACAGTGACGTCACAGTACAGAGATAATACTGCACATAGTGATATCACAGTACAGGAATAATACACAGTGACGTCACAGTACATGGATAATACTGCACACAGTGATGTCACAGTACAGGGATAATACTGTGCATAGTGACGTCACAGTACAGGGATAATACTGCACACAGTGATGTCACAATACAGGTATACTGCACACAGTGATGTCACAGTACTTGGATAATGCACACAGTGATGTCACAGTACAGGGATAATACCGCACACAGTGACGTCACAGTACAGAGATAATACTGCACATAGTGACGTCACAGTACAGGGATAATACTGTGCACAGTGACGTCACAGTACAGGGGTAATACCGCACACAGTGACGTCACAGTACAGAGATAATACCGCACACAGAGACGTCACAGTACAGGTATAATACTGCACCCAGTGACGTCACAGTACAGGTATAATACTGCACACAGTGTTGTCACAGTACAGGGATAATACTGCACACAGTATTGTCACAGTACAGGTATATCATTGCACACAGTTACGTCACAGTACAGAGATAATACCGCAAACAGTGACGTCACAGTACAGGTATAATACTGCACACAGTGATGTCACAATACAAGGATAATACTGCACACAGTGATGTCACAGTACAGGGATAATACTACACACAGTGACGTCACAGTACAGGGATAATACTATACACAGTGACGTCACAGTACAGGTATAATACTGCGCACAGTGACGTCAAAGTACAGGGATAATACAGACAGTGATGTTACAGTACAGGGATAATACTGCACACAGTGACATCACAGTACAGGGATAATAATGCGCACAGTGACGTCACAGTACAGGGATAATACACACAGTGATGTTACAGTACAGGGATAATACTCCACACAGTGACATCACAGTACAGGTATAATACTGCGCACGGTGATGTCACAGTACAGGAATAATGCACACAGTGATGTCACAGTACAGGGATAATGCACACAGTGATGTCACAGTACAGGGATAATGCACACAGTGACGTCACAGTACAGGGATACTACACACAGTGATGTCACAGTACAGGGATAATACACACAGTGATGTCACAGTACATGGATAATTCACACAGTGATGTCACAGTACAGGGATAACACACACAGTGATGTCACAGTACAGGGATAACACACACAGTGATGTCACGGTACAGGGATAATGCACACAGTGATGTCACAGTACAGAGATAATACACACAGTGATGTCACAGTACAGGGATAATGCACACAGTGATGTCACAGTACAGAGATAATACACACAGTGATGTCACAGTACAGGGATAATACACACAGTGATGTCACAGTACAGGGATAATGCACACAGTGATGTCACAGTACAGAGATAATACACACAGTGATGTCACAGTACATGGATAATTCACACAGTGATGTCACAGTACAGGGATAATGCACACAGTGATGTCACAGTACAGGGATAACACACACAGTGATGTCACAGTACAGGGATAATGTGTGCAGTGATGTCACAGTATAGACATAATATACACAGTGATGTCACGGTACAGGGATAATGCACACAGTGATGTCACAGTACAGAGATAATACACACAGTGATGTCACAGTACATGGATAAGTCACACAGTGATGTCACAGTACAGAGATAATACACACAGTGATGTCACAGTACATGGATAATTCACACAGTGATGTCACAGTACAGGGATAACACACAGTGATGTCACAGTACAGGGATAACACACACAGTGATGTCACAGTACAGGGATAATACACACAGTGATGTCACGGTACAGGGATATTGCACACAGTGATGTCACAGTACAGATATAATACACACAGTGATGTCACAGTACAGGGATAATGCACACAGTGATGTCACAGTACAGAGATAATACACACGGTGATGTCACAGTACAGGGATAATGCATACAGTGATGTCACAGTACAGGGATAATACACACAGTGATGTCACAGTACAGAGATAATATACCCAGTGATGTCACAGTACATGGATAATGCACACAGTGATGTCACAGTACAGGGATAATGCATACAGTGATGTCACAGTACAGGGATAATACACACAGTGATGTCACAGTACAGAGATAATATACCCAGTGATGTCACAGTACATGGATAATGCACACAGTGATGTCACAGTACAGAGATAATACACACAGTGATGTCACAGTACAGGGATAATGCACACAGTGATGTCACAGTACAGGGATAACACACACAGTGATGTCACAGTACAGAGAATACACACAGTGATGTCACAGTACAGGGATAATGCACACAGTGATGTCACAGTACAGGGATAATACACACAGTGATGTCACAGTACAGAGATAATGCACACAGTGATGTCACAGTACAGGGATAATGCACACAGTGATGTCACAGTACAGGGATAATACACACAGTGATGTCACAGTAACATAGTAACATAGTAACATAGTTAGTAAGGCCGAAAAAAGACATTTGTCCATCCAGTTCAGCCTATATTCCATCATAATAAATCCCCAGATCTACGTCCTTCTACAGAACCTAATAATTGTATGATACAATATTGTTCTGCTCCAGGAAGACATCCAGGCCTCTCTTGAACCCCTCGACTGAGTTCGCCATCACCACCTCCTCAGGCAAGCAATTCCAGATTCTCACTGCCCTAACAGTAAAGAATCCTCTTCTATGTTGGTGGAAAAACCTTCTCTCCTCCAGACGCAAAGAATGCCCCCTTGTGCCCGTCACCTTCCTTGGTGTAAACAGATCCTCAGCGAGATATTTGTATTGTCCCCTTATATACTTATACATGGTTATGAGATCGCCCCTCAGTCGTCTTTTTTCTAGACTAAATAATCCTAATTTCGCTAATCTATCTGGGTATTGTAGTTCTCCCATCCCCTTTATTAATTTTGTTGCCCTCCTTTGTACTCTCTCTAGTTCCATTATATCCTTCCTGAGCACCGGTGCCCAAAACTGGACACAGTACTCCATGTGCGGTCTAACTAGGGATTTGTACAGAGGCAGTATAATGCTCTCATCATGTGTATCCAGACCTCTTTTAATGCACCCCATGATCCTGTTTGCCTTGGCAGCTGCTGCCTGGCACTGGCTGCTCCAGGTAAGTTTATCATTAAAGGGAACCTGTCACCTGAATTTGGCGGGACTGGTTTTGGGTCATATGGGTGTGGTTTTCGGGTGTTTGATTCACCCTTTCCTTACCCGCTGGCTGCATGCTGGCTGCAATATTGGATTGAAGTTCATTCTCTGTCCTCCATAGTACACGCCTGCACAAGGCAAGATTGCTTTGCGCAGGCGTGTACTATGGAGGACAGAGAATGAACTTCAATCCAATATTGCAGCCAGCATGCAGCCAACGGGTAAGGAAAGGGTGAATCAAACACCCGAAAACTCCGCCCATATGACCCAAAACCAGTCCCGCCAAATTCAGGTGACAGAGTCCCTTTAACTAGGATCCCCAAGTCCTTCTCCCTGTCAGATTTACCCAGTGGTTTCCCGTTCAGTGTGTAATGTCACAGTACAGCTGGGGTGCAGTTCCTTCCATCCGCCAGTTGGGGCCCCTCTGTACTAGCTGAATAATATGACCAATGCTCTGTGACTCAGCCAAAGACTGTCAGTCAGAGCTGGAATTGTGAACTCGGATCAGGAGAGAAACTCAATCAGATTCCATTAATCGCGTTTTGGAAAGAAAAGTCACTTTACCCATTACCAAAGCGCATCAGAATTTGGAAAGTGGCGGCTGCTGCGCAGGAGATTAATCCTGATAGCACAAGGCATGGGTTGTGTCAACTGCTGTTATTCCACACGTCACCTCCTCCATCCGGCAGGATCACTGCTCAAATACTGGGACTGGGTGAAACTAAAAGACCCAGCATGCCCAGTTGTGATGGGCACTGCTGTGGGCGCAGCATGCTGGCCTGGACTAATAGTGTGAGAAAAGGCGCCAGGTTGAATAGTGAGACACAGTCGGGGGCCGTCGCCGTTGGGGGACACAATCCCTGACACCCAGAGAGGGATCCAACTGAGTCTCCTCCAAAGTCATCGCATAGAGGAGAAACATAACGACAAAAGCAGATAAAACAGACACAAATAAAACAAGTAGAAAGCAGATGGTGCAAGCGGGCATCCACCCGAGGGCCCTGTGCAATTATTTCACCGCTTTCCTTGCACCACCCTGGCTTGTCCCCGTCATCCCGCACGCTCTGTTGGATGAGTTTCCAAAATAGACCACAAAAATAATCTAACATTGTATGAGAAAGGGCAGCATGGCGGCACCGGTGATGTCATCCAAAAATGAGGCAGAACGTTTACATCCCACCTGCCCTTGTCAGACAACACAAGACACGCACCACATCTGCCCGCCAGGTGAGCGCAGAGGTGCAGGTACAGGGGGCGGCCGTGGGCAAACAGACACAAATCATCATGACAGGCTGGCACAGAGTCAGGAGCAGAAGCCCAAATACCCCCCAACTCCAAAAGAAGTCTGGGTAAGCCGGGTGCCGACAGTCATGTCCATTACGGTACCCATAGAAGTGAATTGCAGGAGCCAAGCATGTGCCAGCGTCCCATCCACCCTTCTACACCCTTATGGCATATCCGTACCAATATGTTACAAATATTCCAAATATGACAATCCCTTTAAGGTTCTTGTCCTGGATTTTGTCAGTCAGGGAGGTTTGACACATGCCAAGTGTGACTTTTTTCAATATGAGTCCAGGACTTCACTGTGAGTTATATTTTGAGATGCTGGTTAGATAAACTAGGTACCGCAAAGGGGATAGACACAAGGCCTTATCTCTGTCTGGATGCCATTTCATCTTATGACATCATCTGTGGGCAGCAGTCCTTGTGCTGGATAAGGACATGAACCAGAGCAATGAGCAGCTGCAGTGCATCATTGATATGGCACCCTTAGGCTTCTATACATGTGCAGCGTCACCGGGGTGCCCATTGCGGTGCCCCATTTTGTATTGATTTCTAGTTAAGTATTTTTTTAAAACTTTGTTTTTATTGGATTCAAACTAGTAAAGTATATTAGTCTGCAAGCATCGTTGCCAGTCATATGGTCTAATAGCGGTGTCCAACCTGTGACTTTCCAGTTGTTGCAAAACTACAATTCCCAGCATTTCTGACAGTCTTTCTCTGTGCCTTTCTCCACTCAGATTGTTAGTCTATTTTTTCTGGTCTCTAGTTCAACAGTCTAATAATCCTTCTTCTCCTACAGTGTTCCCTGTATAGGACAGTTTCCCTTGTGCTGTTTGCAGTTTCTCTAGGCTGTCTCATATTTTGTGTGGCATTCTTTTTGTTTTTGGCTGTCTTTCACTGTATGTGGCAGGTTTTCTGATCTGTGTCTCTGGTCTTTGGCTGCTCTCCTTTTTCAATAGGTGGCAGTCTCTAGTTGCCTCTCAAGGTATGTGGCAGTCTGTGGCTGTCTCTCCTTGTATGTGTCTACTGGTTTCTGTCTCCCCATATGTGGTAGTATCATTGTCAAGTCTACACTATGAGCCAGTCTCCATCTGTATGTGCCTGTCTCTGTCGCTAGTCTCTTTTATGTGTCAGTCTCTCTGGTCTCTGGCTATTGTCCACCATTTGTGTCAGTCTCTGTCTCCCCCTGTGACATTCTGTCTGACTCTCTCTTTTTGTATGTGACAGTCTATTCTGCTGTCTCCGGCAGTCTCTCAGGTTTTGAGCTTGTTTTCTCCTGTATGTGACTGTCTTCCACTGTCTCTTGCAGTCTATCTAGTTCCTGGCTTTCTCCTGTTCATGGTAGTCACTCAGGTCTCCGCAGTCTCCCAGCTCTCTAGCTATCTACCCACTATATATGGCAGACTCTTCGTACTCTGGCTGTCTCCCCCTATATGTGGCAGTCTCTCAGTCCACTAGCTGTCTTTAACTGTATGTGGCATTCTCAGTTCTCTGGCTGTCTCCCCCTGTATTTGGCAGTCTCTCAGTTCTCTAGCTGTCTCCCTCTGTCTCTGGCAGTCTCTGGCTGTCTCTCTGGCAGTCTCCCCCTGTCTCTGGCTGTCTCTCTGGCCGTCTCCCCCTGTCGCTGGCTGTCTCTCTGGCTGTCTCTCCCTATATGTAGCAGTCTCTGGCTGTCTCCCCCTGTCTCTGGCCGTCTCCCCCCGTCTCTGGCCGTCTCTCAGCTCTCTGGCCGTCTCTCCCTGTATGTAGCAGTCTCTCTGGCAGTCTCCCTCTGTCTCTGGCCGTCTCCCCCCGTCTCTCAGCTCTCTGGCCGTCTCTCAGCTCTCTGGCAGTCTTTCCCCTGTCTCTCTGGCTGTCTCCCCCTGTATGTGGCAGTCTCTGGCAGTCTCCCCCTGTCTCTGGCTGTCTCTCTGGCCCCTTCTCTGGCAGTCTTTCAGCTCTCTGGCCATCTCCCCCTGTCTCTGGCCGTCTCCCCCTGTCTCTGGCCATCTCTCCCTTTCTCTCTGGCAGTCTCCCCCTGTCTCTGGCCGTCTCTCAGCTCTCTGGCAGTCTCCCCCTGTCTCTGGCCGTCTCTCCCTTTCTCTCTGGCCGTCTCGCCCTTTCTCTCTGGCAGTCTCCCCCTGTCTCTGGCCGTCTCTCCCTGTCTCTGGCAGTCTCTGGCTGTCTCTCTGGCAGTCTCCCTCTGTCTCTCTGGCCGTCTCCCCCTGTCTCTGGCCGTCTCCCCCTGTATGTAGCAGTCTCTCTGGCCGTCTCCCCCAGTCTCTGGCAGTCTCTCTGGCAGTCTCCCCCTGTCTCTCTGGCAGTCTCTCTGGCAGTCTCCCCCTGTCTCTGGCAGTCTCCCCCTGTCTCTCTGGCCGTCTCCCCCTGTCTCTGGCCGTCTCTCCCTGTATGTAGCAGTCTCCCCCTGTCTCTGGCTGTCTCTCTGGCCGTCTCCCCCTGTCTCTGGCTGTCTCTCTGGCAGTCTCCCCCTGTCTCTGGCTGTCTCTCTGGCCGTCTCCCCCCCGTCTCTGGCCGTCTCCCCCCGTCTCTCAGCTCTCTGGCCGTCTCCCCCTGTCTCTGGCTGTCTCTCTGGCAGTCTCCCCCTGTCTCTGGCTGTCTCTCTGGCAGTCTCTCTGGCCGTCTCTCAGCTCTCTGGCCGTCTCCCCCCGTCTCTGGCCGTCTCCCCCCGTCTCTGGCCGTCTCTCAGCTCTCTGGCCGTCTCCCCCTGTCTCTGGCTGTCTCTCTGGCCGTCTCCCCCTGTCTCTGGCTGTCTCTCTGGCCGTCTCCCCCTGTCTCTGGCTGTCTCTCTGCCAGTCTCCCCCTGTCTCTGGCTGTCTCTCTGGCAGTCTCTCTGGCCGTCTCTCAGCTCTCTGGCAGTCTCCCCCTGTCTCTGGCTGTCTCTCTGGCAGTCTCCCCCTGTCTCTGGCTGTCTCTCTGGCAGTCTCTCTGGCCGTCTCTCAGCTCTCTGGCCGTCTCCCCCCGTCTCTGGCCGTCTCTCAGCTCTCTGGCAGTCTCCCCCTGTCTCTGGCTGTCTCTCTGGCCGTCTCCCCCCGTCTCTGGCAGTCTCTCAGCTCTCTGGCAGTCTCCCCCTGTCTCTGGCCGTCTCCCCCCGTCTCTCAGCTCTCTGGCCGTCTCCCCCTGTCTCTGGCAGTCTCCCCCTGTCTCTGGCTGTCTCTCTGGCCGTCTCCCCCCGTCTCTGGCCGTCTCTCAGCTCTCTGGCAGTCTCCCCCTGTCTCTGGCTGTCTCTCTGGCAGTCTCCCCCTGTCTCTGGCTGTCTCTCTGGCTGTCTCTCTGGCAGTCTCTCTGGCAGTCTCTCTGGCAGTCTCTCAGCTCTCTGGCAGTCTCCCCCTGTCTCTGGCCGTCTCCCCCCGTCTCTCAGCTCTCTGGCAGTCTCCCCCTGTCTCTGGCTGTCTCTCTGGCAGTCTCCCCCTGTCTCTGGCTGTCTCTCTGGCAGTCTCCCCCTGTCTCTGGCTGTCTCTCTGGCAGTCTCTCTGGCCGTCTCTCAGCTCTCTGGCAGTCTCCCCCTGTCTCTGGCTGTCTCTCTGGCAGTCTCCCCCTGTCTCTGGCTGTCTCTCTGGCAGTCTCTCTGGCCGTCTCTCAGCTCTCTGGCCGTCTCCCCCCGTCTCTGGCCGTCTCTCAGCTCTCTGGCAGTCTCCCCCTGTCTCTGGCTGTCTCTCTGGCAGTCTCCCCCTGTCTCTGGCTGTCTCTCTGGCAGTCTCTCTGGCCGTCTCTCAGCTCTCTGGCTGTCTCTCCCTGTCTCTGGCAGTCTCCCCCTGTCTCTGGCTGTCTCTCTGGCCGTCTCCCCCCGTCTCTCAGCTCTCTGGCAGTCTCCCCCTGTCTCTGGCCGTCTCCCCCCGTCTCTCAGCTCTCTGGCAGTCTCCCCCTGTCTCTGGCTGTCTCTCTGGCAGTCTCCCCCTGTCTCTGGCTGTCTCTCTGGCAGTCTCTCTGGCCGTCTCTCAGCTCTCTGGCCGTCTCCCCCCGTCTCTGGCCGTCTCTCAGCTCTCTGGCAGTCTCCCCCTGTCTCTGGCTGTCTCTCTGGCAGTCTCCCCCTGTCTCTGGCTGTCTCTCTGGCAGTCTCTCTGGCCGTCTCTCAGCTCTCTGGCTGTCTCTCCCTGTCTCTGGCAGTCTCCCCCTGTCTCTGGCTGTCTCTCTGGCCGTCTCCCCCCGTCTCTGGCCGTCTCTCAGCTCTCTGGCAGTCTCCCCCTGTCTCTGGCCGTCTCCCCCCGTCTCTCAGCTCTCTGGCAGTCTCCCCCTGTCTCTGGCTGTCTCTCTGGCAGTCTCCCCCTGTCTCTGGCAGTCTCTCTGGCCGTCTCTCAGCTCTCTGGCCGTCTCTCCCGTGTTTGCTCCCCCGGGTCACAGTTTTGCTCTCACTAGTTCCCAGGTAATAAAATGTTAATGAGTGCGGCGCTGGGGCTGCAGTGCGGGGTGCGGCCGGCAGAGGGAGGCAGAGAGCGGCCCCGGCTCCGGCAGGACCCCGCTCATCAGTCTCACCAGTCTCCTTCTCACCAGGGACCCCCGAGCTGCTGGAGATCCTCGGAGCGCTGCTGTCCTGGGGGCAGCATGTGGGGGCGATCACCGCTGGTACCGCTGCTGCTGGTCACTGCCCTCCTGCCCCTGGTGGGGGCCAACTCCTGGTGGTGAGTACTGGGGGGCGCCGCACAGGACTAGTAATGGGGCATCATGTGGGGCATTGCTGGTAGGACTGGGAATAGGAAAGTGCAAGCTCTGCTGCCCGGGACATGATGAGGATATGGGGGTCCTGTATAATTAGGGGGTCCAGTCAGGCAGGCAGAGGAAGCAGCTCTGTACAGACCCCCAGCTGCCCCATGATGGGGGTGACACCAGGAGCCCTGGATGATGGGGGTGATAGTGGGAAACTGGGACAGAAGTGATTCAATGTTGCAAGCTGGGGGGATACATGGGGGTCTCTGTATCTATGCAGGAAGCTGGAGCAGCAGTGAAGTGTAAGCTCTTGTGCTCCCACACAATCCTCCATCACACACTGTCAGTTACTTTCTGTGCCCCTCTATAAGCAGAGAAGACCCCCACATCCCATCTGTGAGGCTGAGAATTGCCAGCTGGACCAGAACTGCCTGCAGTGAAGCCCCCTTAGTACCCCGACACTGGGGTGTCAGTTCTGGTAATTATTCAGAGGCTTCGACAACATCCGAGATGTCAAAGCAGTTAAAGGGATTGTCCATTTTATTGCCATATTGGGTATATAAAGTTAGTGGGGTGAAGATCAGGACCCTTCTATCAGCGAGACCCATGTATTTCAGGTCCCCCGGCTGTTACCAAAGCAGGGGGCTTCTGTGGTATAATGCATGTTGTGCTGCAGGTGATGGGGGCTTCTGTGGTATAATGCATGTTGTGCTGCAGGTGATGGGGGGCTTCTGTGGTATAATGCATGTTGTGCTGCAGGTGATGGGGGCTTCTGTGGTATAATGCATGTTGTGCTGCAGGTGATAGGGGCTTCTGTGGTATAATGCATGTTGTGCTGCAGGTGATGAGGGCTTCTGTGGTATAATGCATGTTGTGCTGCAGGTGATAGGGGCTTCTGTGGTATAATGCATGTTGTGATGCAGGTGATGGGGGCTTCTGTGGTATAATGCATGTTGTGCTGCAGGTGATAGGGGCTTCTGTGGTATAATGCATGTTGTGCTGCAGGTGATGGGGGCTTCTGTGGTATAATGCATGTTGTGCTGCAGGTGATGGGGGCTTCTGTGGTATAATGCATGTTGTGCTGCAGGTGATAGGGGCTTCTGTGGTATAATGCATGTTGTGCTGCAGGTGATAGGGGCTTCTGTGGTATAATGCATGTTGTGCTGCAGGTGATGAGGGCTTCTGTGGTATAATGCATGTTGTGCTGCAGGTGATAGGGGCTTCTGTGGTATAATGCATGTTGTGCTGCAGGTGATAGGGGCTTCTGTGGTATAATGCATGTTGTGCTGCAGGTGATGAGGGCTTCTGTGGTACAATGCATGTTGTGCTGCAGGTGATGGGGGCTTCTGTGGTATAATGCATGCTGTGGTGCAGTTGATGGGGGCTTCTGTGATATAGTGCATGCTGTGCTGCAGGTGATGGGGGCTTCTGTGGTATAATGTATGCTGTGGCGCAGGTGATGGGGGCTTTTGTGGTATAATGCATGTTGTGCTGCAGGTGATGGGGGCTTCTGTGGTATAATGCATGTTGTGCTGCAGGTGATGGGGGCTTCTGTGATATAGTGCATGCTGTGCTGCAGGTGATGGGGGCTTCTGTGGTATAATGCATGTTGTGCTGCAGGTGATGAGGGCTTCTGTGGTATAATGCATGCTGTGGTGCAGTTGATGGGGGCTTCTGTGATATAGTGCATGCTGTGCTGCAGGTGATGGGGGCTTCTGTGATATAGTGCATGCTGTGCTGCAGGTGATGGGGGCTTCTGTGGTATAATGTATGCTGTGGCGCAGGTGATGGGGGCTTTTGTGGTATAATGCATGTTGTGCTGCAGGTGATGGGGGCTTCTGTGGTATAATGCATGTTGTGCTGCAGGTGATAGGGGCTTCTGTGGTATAATGCATGTTGTGCTGCAGGTGATGGGGGCTTCTGTGGTATAATGCATGTTGTGCTGCAGGTGATGGGGGCTTCTGTGGTATAATGCATGTTGTGCTGCAGGTGATGGGGGCTTCTGTGGTATAATGCATGTTGTGCTGCAGGTGATGGGGGCTTCTGTGGTATGCTGTGGTGCAGGTGATGGGGGCTTCTGTGGTATAATGCATGTTGCGGTACAGGTGATGGGGGGCTTCTGTGGTATAATGTATGCTGTGGTGCAGGTGATGGGGAGTTTGTGGTATAATGTATGCTGTGGTGCAGGTGATGGGGGCTTCTGTGGTATAATGTATGCTGTGGTGCAGGTGATGGGGGCTTCTGTGGTATAATGCATGTTGCGGTACAGGTGATGGGGGGCTTCTGTGGTATAATGTATGCTGTGGTGCAGGCGATGGGGCGTTTGTAGTATAATGTATGCTGTGGTGCAGGTGATGGGGCGTTTGTAGTATAATGTATGCTGTGGTGCAGGTGATGGGGGCTTCTGTGGTATAATGCATGTTGCGGTACAGGTGATGGGGGGGCTTCTGTGGTATAATGTATGCTGTGGTGCAGGTGTTGGAGGTTTCTGTGGTATAATGTATGCTGTGGTGTAGGTGATGGGGGCTTCTGTGGTATAATGCATATTGTGCTGCAGGTGTTGGAGGCTTCTGTGGTATAATGTATGCTGTGCTGCAGGTGATGGGGGCTTCTGTGGTACAATGCATGTTGTGGTGCAGGTGATGAGGCTCCTGTGGTATAATGCATGTTGTGCAGGTGTTGGGGGCTTCTGTGGTATAATGCATGCTGTGGTGCAGGTGATGGGGGCTTCTGTGATATATTGCATGTTGTGCTGCAGGTGATGGGGGCTTCTGTGGTATAATGCATGTTGTGCAGGTGATGGCGGCTTCTGGTATAATGGATGCTGTGGTGCAGGTGATGGGGGCTTCTGTGATATAATGAATGTTGTGGTGCAGGTGATGGGGGCTTCTGTGGTATAATGCATGCTGTGCTGCAGGTGATGGGGGCTTCTGTGGTACAATGCATGCTGTGGTGCAGGTGATGGGGGACTTCTGTGGTATGATGCATGTTGTGCAGGTGATGGGGGCTTCTGTGGTATAATGCATGTTGTGCAGGTGTTGGAGGCTTCTGGTATAATGGATGCTGTGGTGCAGGTGATGGGGGCTTCTATGGTATAATGCATGTTCTGGTGCAGGTGATGGGGGGCTTCTGTGATATAATGCATGTTGTGTAGGTGATGGGGGCTTCTGTGGTATAATGTATGCTGTGGCGCAGGTGATGGGGGCTTCTGTGATATAGTGCATGCTGTGCTGCAGGTGATGGGGGCTTCTGTGGTATAATGCATGCTGTGGTGCAGTTGATGGGGGCTTCTGTGAAATAGTGCATGCTGTGCTGCAGGTGATGGGGGCTTCTGTGGTATAATGTATGCTGTGGCGCAGGTGATGGGGGCTTTTGTGGTATAATGCATGCTGTGCTGCAGGTGATGGGGGCTTCTGTGGTATAATGAATGTTGTGGTGCAGGTGATGGGGGCTTCTGTGGTATAATGTATGCTGTGGTGCAGGTGATGGGGGCTTCTGTGGTATAATGAATGTTGTGGTGCAGGTGATGGGGGCTTCTGTGGTATAATGTATGCTGTGCTGCAGGTGATGGGGGCTTCTGTGATGTAATGCATGTTGTGATGCAGGTGATGGGGGCTTCTGTGGTATAATGCATGTTGTGGTGCAGGTGATGGGGGCTTCTGTGGTATAATGCATGTTGTGGTGCAGGTGATGGGGGCTTCTGTGGTATAATGCATGTTGTGGTGCGGGTGTTGGGGGGCTTCTGTGGTATAATGCATGTTGTGCAGGTGATGGGGGCTTCTGTGGTATAATGCATTTTGTGCTGCAGGTGATGGGGGGGCTTCTGTGGTATAATGCATGTTGTGCAGGTGATGGGGGGCTTCTGTGGTATAATGCATGTTGTGGTGCAGGTGATGGGGGCTTCTGTGGTATAATGCATGTTGTGGTGCAGGTGATTGGGGCTTCTGTGGTATAATGCATGTTGTGGTGCAGGTGATGAGGGCTTCTGTGGTATAATGCATTTTGTGCTGCAGGTGATGGGGGGCTTCTGTGGTATAATGCATGTTGTGGTGCAGGTGATTGGGGCTTCTGTGGTATAATGCATGTTGTGGTGCAGGTGATGAGGGCTTCTGTGGTATAATGTATGCTGTGGTGCAGGCGATGGGGCGTTTGTAGTATAATGTATGCTGTGGTGCAGGTGATGGGGCGTTTGTAGTATAATGTATGCTGTGGTGCAGGTGATGGGGGCTTCTGTGGTATAATGCATGTTGCGGTACAGGTGATGGGGGGGCTTCTGTGGTATAATGTATGCTGTGGTGCAGGTGTTGGAGGTTTCTGTGGTATAATGTATGCTGTGGTGTAGGTGATGGGGGCTTCTGTGGTATAATGCATATTGTGCTGCAGGTGTTGGAGGCTTCTGTGGTATAATGTATGCTGTGCTGCAGGTGATGGGGGCTTCTGTGGTACAATGCATGTTGTGGTGCAGGTGATGAGGCTCCTGTGGTATAATGCATGTTGTGCAGGTGTTGGGGGCTTCTGTGGTATAATGCATGCTGTGGTGCAGGTGATGGGGGCTTCTGTGATATATTGCATGTTGTGCTGCAGGTGATGGGGGCTTCTGTGGTATAATGCATGTTGTGCAGGTGATGGCGGCTTCTGGTATAATGGATGCTGTGGTGCAGGTGATGGGGGCTTCTGTGATATAATGAATGTTGTGGTGCAGGTGATGGGGGCTTCTGTGGTATAATGCATGCTGTGCTGCAGGTGATGGGGGCTTCTGTGGTACAATGCATGCTGTGGTGCAGGTGATGGGGGACTTCTGTGGTATGATGCATGTTGTGCAGGTGATGGGGGCTTCTGTGGTATAATGCATGTTGTGCAGGTGTTGGAGGCTTCTGGTATAATGGATGCTGTGGTGCAGGTGATGGGGGCTTCTATGGTATAATGCATGTTCTGGTGCAGGTGATGGGGGGCTTCTGTGATATAATGCATGTTGTGTAGGTGATGGGGGCTTCTGTGGTATAATGTATGCTGTGGCGCAGGTGATGGGGGCTTCTGTGATATAGTGCATGCTGTGCTGCAGGTGATGGGGGCTTCTGTGGTATAATGCATGCTGTGGTGCAGTTGATGGGGGCTTCTGTGATATAGTGCATGCTGTGCTGCAGGTGATGGGGGCTTCTGTGGTATAATGTATGCTGTGGCGCAGGTGATGGGGGCTTTTGTGGTATAATGCATGCTGTGCTGCAGGTGATGGGGGCTTCTGTGGTATAATGAATGTTGTGGTGCAGGTGATGGGGGCTTCTGTGGTATAATGTATGCTGTGGTGCAGGTGATGGGGGCTTCTGTGGTATAATGAATGTTGTGGTGCAGGTGATGGGGGCTTCTGTGGTATAATGTATGCTGTGCTGCAGGTGATGGGGGCTTCTGTGATGTAATGCATGTTGTGATGCAGGTGATGGGGGCTTCTGTGGTATAATGCATGTTGTGGTGCAGGTGATGGGGGCTTCTGTGGTATAATGCATGTTGTGGTGCAGGTGATGGGGGCTTCTGTGGTATAATGCATGTTGTGGTGCGGGTGTTGGGGGGCTTCTGTGGTATAATGCATGTTGTGCAGGTGATGGGGGCTTCTGTGGTATAATGCATTTTGTGCTGCAGGTGATGGGGGGGCTTCTGTGGTATAATGCATGTTGTGCAGGTGATGGGGGGCTTCTGTGGTATAATGCATGTTGTGCTGCAGGTGATGGGGGCTTCTGTGGTATAATGCATGTTGTGGTGCAGGTGATGAGGGCTTCTGTGGTATAATGCATGTTGTGGTGCAGGTGATTGGGGCTTCTGTGGTATAATGCATGTTGTGGTGCAGGTGATGGGGGCTTCTGTGGTATAATGCATGTTGTGGTGCAGGTGATTGGGGCTTCTGTGGTATAATGCATGTTGTGGTGCAGGTGATGAGGGCTTCTGTGGTATAATGCATTTTGTGCTGCAGGTGATGGGGGGCTTCTGTGGTATAATGCATGTTGTGGTGCAGGTGATTGGGGCTTCTGTGGTATAATGCATGTTGTGGTGCAGGTGATGAGGGCTTCTGTGGTATAATGCATTTTGTGCTGCATGTGATGGGGGGCTTCTGTGGTATAATGCATGTTGTGGTGCAGGTGATTGGGGCTTCTGTGGTATAATGCATGTTGTGGTGGAGGTGATGGGGGGGAGCTTCTATGATATAATCCATGCTCTGGCACAGGTTAAGGGGGCTTCTGTGGTGTAATGCATGTAGCTCTGCAGGTGATGGGGGGCTTCTGTGATATAATCCATGCTCTAGCACAAGTTATGAGGGCTTCTAGGTCATCTTGTCTTTCTCTCTGATTTTCCAGGTCGTTGGCCCTAAACCCCATCCAGAGGCCTGAAATGTACATAATCGGGGCGCAGCCTCTGTGCAGCCAACTGAGCGGCCTCTCGCCCGGGCAGAGGAAGCTGTGCCACCTGTACCAGGACCACATGGTGTATATCGGGGAGGGCGCCAAGACCGGGATCAAAGAGTGTCAGCAGCAATTCAAGCAGAGGAGGTGGAACTGCAGCACCGTGGATAACGCCTCCGTCTTCGGGAGAGTCATGCAGATCGGTAAGAGCCGCGACAATCTGTATACCACCCGTAAATATATGTCCTGCTTCACCCTTAGATGGTGAATAATCTGCTGTTGTGGAATCCATAATTTAGTTATTGGAGACCCCAGTGATCGAGCGGAGACGTCCGGTGTCCCGGCACAAGCGGCATCTGTCCTGGGCAACATCCACAACACAAACAGGGCCTACCCCAACCGGAAAGGGGGATCGGGCAGAGGAAAGGGGGATCGGGCAGAGGAAAGGGGGATCAGGCAGAGATAACGACCGCCAGAAGAGGTCAGAAAATGCTCTAATTCTAAACCAAGCATGTATATGGAGTAATCCTCAGTGTCTGTGTGTATATATATATATATATACACACTAGCTGAAGAGCCCGGCGTTGCCTGGGTATAGTAAATATCTGTGGTTGGTTATAGCACCTCACTTCTCTTATTTTCCCATTACGCCTCTCATTTTCCCCCTCACATCTCTCATTTTCTCCCTTACACCTCTCATTTTCTCCCTCACTCCTCTCATTCCCCCCTAACACTTGTCATTTCGACCTCACATCTGTCATTTTCCGACCACTCCACTATTTTCCCTCACTACTCTCATTTTGCACTCACACCTTTTTATTTTCCCCTCACACCTCTCATTTTCCCCTCAGTATATACATGTTTGTCATCTCCCTTATATATAGTATACACCTGTATATAGTATATACCTGTATGTCATCTCCCCTGTAAATAGTATATACCTGCTCTGTCATCTCCTCCTGTATATTGTATATACCTGTGTCATCCCCTCCTGTATATAGTATATACCTGTATGTCATCTCTTCTGTATATACTATATACCTGTATGTCATCTCCTGTATATAGTATATACCTGTATGTCATCTCCCCTGTATATACCTGCTGTATGTCATCTCCTCCTCTATATACCTATGTGTCATCTCCTTTTATATAGTATATACCTGTATGTCATCTCCTCCTGTATATAGTATATACGTGTGTCATCTCCCCATTATATAGTATATATGTGTGTGTCATCTCCTCCTGTATATAGTATATACCTGTGTGTCATCTCCTGTATATAGTATATACCTCTGTGTCATCTCCCCTGTATATAGTATATACCTGTGTGTCATCTGCTCCTCTATATAGTATTTTATTATTATTATTATTATTATTATTATTATTATTATTTATTTATATAGCACCATTGATTCCATGGTGCTGTACATGAGAAGGGGTTACATACAAGTTACAAATATCACATACAGTAAACAAACTAACAATGACGGACTGATACAGAGGGGCGAGGACCCTGCCCTTGCGGGCTTACATTCTACAGGATTATGGGGAAGGAGACAGTAGGTTGAGGGTTGCAGGAGCTCCGGTGTTGGTGAGGCGGTAGCTCCGGTGTTGGTGTATACCTTATTGTCATCTCCTCCTGTATATAGTATATACCTGTATGTCATCTCCTCCTGTATATGGTATATACCAGTGTGTCATCTCCTCCTGTATATAGTATATACCTGTATGTCATCTCCTCCTGTATATAGTATATACCAGTGTGTCATCTCCTCCTGTATATAGTATATACCAGTGTGTCATCTCCTCCTGTATATAGTATATACCTGTGTGTCATCTGCTCCTGTATATAGTATATACCTGTGTGTCATCTGCTTCTGTATATAGTATATACCTGTGTCATCTCATCCTGTATATATCTGTGTGTCATCTGCTCCTGTATATAGTATATACCTGTATGTCATCTGCTTCTGTATATAGTATATACCTGTGTGTCATCTCATCCTGTATATATCTGTGTGTCATCTCCCCTGTATATAGTATATACCTGTGTGTCATCTCCTCCTGTATTAGACCTCGTTCACACATTATTTGCTCAGTATTTTTACCTCAGTATTTGTAAGCTAAATTGGCCGCCTGATAAATCCCCAGCCAACAGGGAGCCCTCCCCCCTGGCAGTATATATTAGCTCACACATACACATAATAGACAGGTCATGTGACTGACAGCAGCCGTATTTCCTATATGGTACATTTGTTGCTCTTGTAGTTTGTCTGCTTATTAATCAGATTTTTATTTTTGAAGAACAATACCAGACCTGTGTGTGTTTTAGGGCGAATTTCATGTGTCAAGTTGTGTGTGTTGAGTTGCGTGTGGCGACATGCATGTAGCGACTTTTGTGAGATGAGTTTTGTGTGGCGACATGCGTGTAGCAACTTTTTGTGTGTCGAGTTGCATGTGACAGGTTAGTGTAGCAAGTTGTGTGCAGCAAGTTTTGCGCGTGGCGAGTTTTATGTGTGGTGCGTTTTGAGTATGTACAAGTTTTGTGTGAGGCAACTTTTGCATGTGTTGCAACTTTTGTGCATGTGGCAATTTTTCCGCGTGTGCAAGTTTTGCGTGTGGCGAGTTTTCCATGAGGTGAGTTTTGCACGTGTGGCGAGTTTTGCGTGAGCCTAGTTTTGCATGTGGCGAGTTTTGCGCGTGGTGAGTTTTGAGCGGCGACTTTTGTGTTTCGACTCTTATGTGACGAGGTTGGTGTATGTGTGGTGAAATGTGTGCTGAGGGTGGTATATGTGTTCAAGCACGTGGTAGTGTGTGGCGCATTTTATGTGTGTGTTCATATCCCCGTGTGTGGTGAGTATCCCATGTCGGGGCCCCACCTTAGCAACTGTACGGTATATACTCTTTGGCACCATCGCTCTCACTCTTTAAGTCCCCTTTGTTCACATCTGGCAGCTGTCAATTTTATATATATATATTACAAAAGTTTGGACACACCTTGTCATTTAAAGATTTTTCTGTATTTTCATGACTACGTAGTATATAACCGAGCCACGTAGTATATAACATAGCCACGTAGTGTATTGCACAGGTATGCAGTATATTGGTCAGCCACGTAGTATATAGCAGAGCCACGTAGTATATAACATAGCCACGTAGTATATTGTAGAGCCACATAGTATATAACACAGTCACGTAGTGTATTGCACAGCTACATAGTGTATTGCACAGCTATGCAGTATATTGGTCAGCGACGTAGTATATAACATAGCCACGTAGTATATTGTAGAGCCACGTAGTATATAACACAGTCACGTAGTGTATTGCACAGCTACGTAGTGTATTGCACAGCTATGCAGTATATTGGTCAGCGACGTAGTATATAACATAGCCACGTAGTATATTGTAGAGGCACGTAGTATATTGCACAGCCACGTAGTATATAACAGAGCTACGTAGTATATTGCACAGTCGATGTAGTATATAACAGAACCGACACAGCCACATAGTATATTGCACAGCTACGTAGTATATAACACAGAGCACATAGTATATTGCACAGCCACATAGTATATTGCACAGTCACGTTGTATATTGCACAGTCACGTTGTATATTGCCCAGCTACATAGTGTATAGCACAGAGATGTAGTATGTAACAGCCCACGCAGTATGTAACACAGCCCACGTAGTATATAGCAATGTGGGCACTATATGCTTGGTTAAAAAAGACTTAAAATAAAAAGTAAACATATACTCACCTTCCGAAGGGCCGTTGAAGTCCTGTCGCCTGTGTGCGGTGCACGCGGTAGCTTCCGGTCCCAGGGTTGGTATGAGCGCAGGACCTGTGATGACGTCACGGTCACATGACCGTGACATCATGGCAGGTCCTTCTCGCATAGCATCCTTGGCACCGGAACCTGCCGCTTGCACTGCCGAGGAAAGGACGCGACGTCGGAGGGTGAGAATAATCTTTTTTTTTTTTTATTAGTATTATTTGTAACATTAGATCTTATTACTATTGATGCTGCATACGCAGCATCAATAGTAAAAAGTTGGTCTCACAGGGTTAATAGCTGCGTTAATGGAGTGCGTTACACCGCGGGCCATTAACGCTGGCATTAACCATGTGTGAGGGCTGCCTGGAGGGGAGTAAGGAGCAGGCACTGACTGCGGGGAGGAAAGAGCGGCCATTTTTCCGCCGGACTGTTCCCGTCGCTGATTGGTCGTGGGTGTTTTGCCACGACCAATCAGCAACTTGGATTTCTATGACAGACAGAGGCCGCGACCAATGAATATCCGTGACAGACAGATAGAAAGACAGACGGAAGTGACCCTTAGACAATTATATAGTAGATTCTAGGTTCTTCATAGGAGCCACCTTTTGCTTTGATGACTGCTTTGCACACTCTTGGCATTCTCTTGATGAGCTTCAAGAGGTAGTCACCGGAAATGGTCTTCCAACAATCTTGAAGCAGTTCCCAGAGATGCTTAGCACTTGTTGGCCCTTCTGCCTTCACTCTGCAGTCCAGCTTACCCCAAACCATCTCGATTGGGTTCAGATCTGGTGACTGTGGAGGCCAGGTCATCTGGTGTAGCCCCCCATCACTCTCCTTCTTGGTCAAATAGCCCTTACACAGCCTGGAGGTGTTTGGGGTCATTGTCCTGTTGAAAAATAAATGATGGTCCAACTAAACGCAAACCGGATGGAATAGCATGCCGCTGCAAGATGCTGTGGTAGCCATGCTGGTTCAGTATGCCTTCAATTTTGAATAAATCCCCAACAGTGTCACCAGCAAAGCCCCCCCACACCATCACACCTCCTCCTCCATGCTTCACGGTGGGAACCAGGCATGTAGAGTCCATCCGTTCACCTTTTCTGCGTCGCACAAAGACACGGTGGTTGGAACCAAAAATCTCAGATTTGGACTCATCAGACCAAAGCACAGATTTCCACTGGTCTAATGTCCATTCCTTGTGTTCTTTAGCCCAGAAAAGTCTCCTCTGCTTGTTGCCTGTTCTTAGCAGTGGTTTCCTAGCAGCTATGTTACCATGAAGGCCTGCTGCACAAAGTCTCCTCTTAACAGTTGTTGTAGAGATGTGTCTGCTGCTAGAGCTCTGTGTGGCATTGACCTGGTCTCTAATCTGAGCTGCTGTTAACCTGCGATTTCTGAGGCTGGTGACTCTGATAAACTTATCCTCAGAAGCAGAGGTGACTATTGGTCTTCCTTTCCTGGGGCGGTCCTCATGTGAGCCAGTTTCTTTGTAGCGCTTGATGTTTTTTGCCACTGCAATTGAGGACACTTTCAAAGTTTTCCCAATTTTTCGGACTGACTGACCTTCATTTCTTACAGTAATGATGGCCACTCGTTTTTCTTTACTTAGCTGCTTTTTTCTTGCCATAATACAAATTCTAACAGTCTATTCAGTAGGACTATCAGCTGTGTATCTACCAGACTTCTGCTCAACACAACTGATGGTCCCAACCCCATTTATAAGGCAAGAAATCCCACTTATTAAACCTGACAGGGCACACCTGTGAAGTGAAAACCATTCCCGGTGACTACCTCTTGAAGCTCATCAAGAGAATGCCAAGAGTGTGCAAAGCAGTCATCAAAGCATAGATGAAGAACCTAGAATATAAGACATAATTTCAGTTGTTTCACACTTTTTTGTTAAATATATAATTCCACATGTGTTAATTCATAGTTTTGATGCCTTCTGTGTGAATGTACAATTTTCATAGTCATGAAAATACAGAAAAATCTTTAAATGAGAAGGTGTGTCCAAACTTTTGTACTGTGTACTGCTCAACAAAATAAGGGGAACAGTAAAATACACTAAAATCCCAGATCCTAGATATCTCTGAATGAAATATTCCAGTTGTAAATCTTCATTACATTGTGGAATGTGTTGAGAAAAATAAAAACCTAAAAATGATCAATGTAAATCACAACTAATATCCCACGGAGGTCTGGAGTTGGAATGATGCTCAAAATCAAAGTGGCAAAATGAAGTTACAGGCTGATCCAAATTCAGTGGAAATGCCTGAAGACAAGGAAATGATGCTCAGTAGTGTGTGTGGCCTCCACGTGCCTGTATGACCTCCCTACAACGCCTGGGCATGCTCCTGATGAGGCGGCGGATGGTCTCCTGAGGGATCTCCTCCCAGACCTGGACTAAAGCATCCGCCAACTCCTGGACAGTCTGTGGTGCAGCGTGACGTTGGTGGATGGTGCGAGACATGATGTCCCAGATGTGGTCAATCGGATTCAGGTCTGGGGAACGGGCGGGCCAGTCCATAGCTTCAATGCCTCCATCTTGCAGGAACTGCTGACACACTCCAGCCACATGAGGTCTGGCATTGTCCTGCATTAGGAGGAACCCAGGGCCAACCGCACCAGCATATGGTCTCACAAGGGGTGAGGATCTCATCTCGGTACCTAATGGTAGTCAGGCTACCTCTGGCGAGCACATGGAGGGCTGTGCGGGCCTCCAAAGAAATGCCACCCCACACCATTACTGACCCACTGCCAAACCGGTCATGCTGAAGGATGTTTCAGGCAGCAGATCGCTCTCCACGGCGTCTCCAGACTCTGTCACGTCTGTCACATGTGCGCAGTGTGAACCTGCTTTCATCTGTGAAGAGCACAGGGCGCCAGTGGCGAATTTGCCAATCCTGATGTTCTGTGGCAAATGCCAAGCGTTCTGCACGGTGTTGGGTTGTGAGCACAACCTCCATCTGTGGATGTCGGGCACTCAGACCATCCTCATGGAGTCGGTTTCTAACCGTTTGTGCAGACACATGTACATTTGTGGCCTGCTGGAGGTCATTTTGCAGGGCTCTTGCAGAGCTCCTCCTGTTCCTCGCACAAAGGCTGAGGTAGCGGTCCTGCTGCTGGGTTGTTGCCCTCCTACGACCCCCTCCACGTCTCCCGGTGTACTGGCCTGTCTCCTGGTAACGCCTACAGCTTGTGGACCCTACGCTGACAGAAACAGCAAACCTTCTTGCCACAGCTCGCATTGATGTGCCAACCTGGATGAGCTGCACTACCTGAGCCACTTGTGTGGGTTGTAGAGTCCGTCTCATGCTACCACGAGTGTGAAAGCGCAACCAACATTCAAAAGTGGCTAAAATATCAGCCAGAAAGCATTGGTCCTGAGATGTGGTCTGTGGTCCCCACCTGCAGAACCACTCCTTTATTGAGGGGGTCTTGATAATTGCCAATAATTTCCATCTGTTGTCTATTCCATCTGCACAACAGCATGTGAAATTGATTGTCAGTCAGTGTTGCTTCCTAAGTGGACAGTTTGATTTCACAGAAGTTTGATTTGCTTGGAGTTAGATTGTGTTGTTTAAGTGTTCCCTTTATTTTAGTGAGCATTGCATATATACACTGCACAGTACAACTCCTCCTGTATATATACACTGCACAGTACCACTCCTCCTGTATATCTACACTGCACAGTACCACTCCTGTATATCTACACTGCACAGTACCACTCCTCCTGTATATATACACTGCACAGTACCACTCCTCCTGTACATGTACACTGCACAGTACCACTCCTCCTGTATATATACACTGCACAGTACCACTCCTCCTGTATATATACACTGCACAGTACCACTCCTCCTGTATATATATACACTGCACAGTACCACTCCTCCTGTATATATACACTGCACAGTACCACTCCTCCTGTATATATACACTGCACAGTACCACTCCTCCTGTATATATACACTGCACAGTACCACTCCTCCTGTATATATACACTGCACAGTACCACTCCTCCTGTATATATACACTGCACAGTACCACTCCTCCTGTCCTGTATATATACACTGCACAGTACCACTCCTCCTGTATATATACACTGCACAGTACCACTCCTCCTGTATATATACACTGCACAGTACCACTCCTCCTGTATATATACACTGCACAGTACCACTCCTCCTGTCCTGTATATATACACTGCACAGTACCACTCCTCCTGTATATATACACTGCACAGTACCGCTCCTCCTGTTCTGTATATATACACTGCACAGTACCACTCCTCCTGTATATATACACTGCACAGTACCACTCCTCCTGTATATATACACTGCACAGTACCACTCCTCCTGTATATATATACACTGCACAGTACCACTCCTCCTGTATATATACACTGCACAGTACCACTCCTCCTGTATATATACACTGCACAGTACCACTCCTCCTGTATATATACACTGCACAGTACCACTCCACCTGTATATATACACTGCACAGTACCACTCCTCCTGTATATATACACTGCACAGTACCACTCCTCCTGTATATATATACACTGCACAGTACCACTCCTCCTGTCCTGTATATATACACTGCACAGTACCACTCCTCCTGTATATATACACTGCACAGTACCGCTCCTCCTGTTCTGTATATATACACTGCACAGTACCACTCCTCCTGTATATATACACTGCACAGTACCGCTCCTCCTGTATATATACACCTCCTGTATATATACACTGCACAGTACCACTCCTCCTGTATATATATATACACTGCACAGTACCACTCCTCCTGTGTATATATATATACACTGCACAGTACCACTCCTCCTGTATATATACACTGCACAGTACCTCTCCTCCTGTTCTGTATATATACACTGCACAGTACCTCTCCTCCTGTTCTGTATATATACACTGCACAGTACCACTCCTCCTGTATATATACACTGCACAGTACCACTCCTCCTGTATATATACACTGCACAGTACCACTCCCCCTGTATATATACACTGCACAGTACCACTCCTCCTGTATATATATATACTGCACAGTACCACTCCTCCTGTATATATATATACTGCACAGTACCACTCCTCCTGTTCTGTATATATATACTGCACAGTACCACTCCTCCTGTATATATACACTGCACAGTACCACTCCTCCTGTATATATACACTGCACAGTACCACTCCTCCTGTCCTGTATATATACACTGCACTTTACCACTCCTCCTGTATATATACACTGCACAGTACCACTCCTCCTGTATATATACACTACACAGTACCACTCCTCCTGTATACAGTGGGGCAAAAAAGTATTTAGTCAGTCAGCAATAGTGCAAGTTCCACCACTTAAAAAGATGAGAGGCGTCTGTAATTTACATCATAGGTAGACCTCAACTATGGGAGACAAACTGAGAAAAAAAAATCCAGAAAATCACATTGTCTGTTTTTTTTAAATTTTATTTGCATATTATGGTGGAAAATAAGTATTTGGTCAGAAACAAAATTTCATCTCAATACTTTGTAATATATCCTTTGTTGCAATGACAGAGGTCAAACGTTTTCTGTAAGTCTTCACAAGGTTGCCACACACTGTTGTTGGTATGTTGGCCCATTCCTCCATGCAGATCTCCTCTAGAGCAGTGATGTTTTTGGCTTTTCGCTTGGCAACACGGACTTTCAACTCCCTCCAAAGGTTTTCTATAGGGTTGAGATCTGGAGACTGGCTAGGCCACTCCAGGACCTTGAAATGCTTCTTACGAAGCCACTCCTTCGTTGCCCTGGCGGTGTGCTTTGGATCATTGTCATGTTGAAAGACCCAGCCACGTTTCATCTTCAATGCCCTTGCTGATGGAAGGAGGTTTGCACTCAAAATCTCACGATACATGGCCCCATTCATTCTTTCATGTACCCGGATCAGTCGTCCTGGCCCCTTTGCAGAGAAACAGCCCCAAAGCATGATGTTTCCACCACCATGCTTTACAGTAGGTATGGTGTTTGATGGATGCAACTCCGTATTCTTTTTCCTCCAAACACGACAAGTTGTGTTTCTACCAAACAGTTCCAGTTTGGTTTCATCAGACCATAGGACATTCTCCCAAAACTCCTCTGGATCATCCAAATGCTCTCTAGCAAACTTCAGACGGGCCCGGACATGTACTGGCTTAAGCAGTGGGACACGTCTGGCACTGCAGCATCTGAGTCCATGGTGGCGTAGTGTGTTACTTATGGTAGGCCTTGTTACATTGGTCCCAGCTCTCTGCAGTTCATTCACTACGTCCCCCCGCGTGGTTCTGGGATTTTTGCTCACCGTTCTTGTGATCATTCTGACCCCACGGGGTGGGATTTTGCGTGGAGCCCCAGATGGAGGGAGATTATCAGTGGTCTTGTATGTCTTCCATTTTCTAATTATTGCTCCCACTGTTGATTTCTTCACTCCAAGCTGGTTGGCTATTGCAGATTCAGTCTTCCCAGCCTGGTGCAGGGCTACAATTTTGTTTCTGGTGTCCTTTGACAGCTCTTTGGTCTTCACCATAGTGGAGTTTGGAGTCAGACTGTTTGAGGGTGTGCACAGGTGTCTTTTTATACTGATAACAAGTTTAAACAGGTGCCATTACTACAGGTAATGAGTGGAGGACAGAGGAGCCTCTTAAAGAAGAAGTTACAGGTCTGTGAGAGCCAGAAATCTTGATTGTTTGTTTCTGACCAAATACTTATTTTCCACCATAATATGCAAATCAAATGATAAAAAAACAGACAATGTGATTTTCTGGATTTTTTTTTCTCAGTTTGTCTCCCATAGTTAAGGTCTACCTATGATGTAAATTACAGACGCCTCTCATCTTTTTAAGTGGTGGAACTTGCACTATTGCTGACTGACTAAATACTTTTTTGCCCCACTGTATATACACTGCACAGTACCACTCCTCCTGTATACACTGCACAGTACCGCTCCTCCTGTATATATACACTGCACAGTACCACTCCTCCTGTATATATACACTGCACAGTACCGCTCCCCCTGTATATATACACTGCACAGTACCGCTCCTCCTGTATATATACACTGCACAGTACCACTCCTCCTGTATATATACACTGCACGGTACCACTCCTCCTGTCCTGTATATATACACTGCACAGTACCACTCCTCCTGTCCTGTATATATACACTGCACAGTACCACTCCTCCTGTCCTGTATATATACACTGCACAGTACCACTCCTCCTGTCCTGTATATATACACTGCACAGTACCACTCCTCCTGTATATATACACTGCACAGTACCACTCCTCCTGTATATATATACACTGCACAGTACCACTCCTCCTGTATATATACACTGCACAGTACCACTCCTCCTGTATATATACACTGCACGGTACCACTCCTCCTGTCCTGTATATATACACTGCACAGTACCACTCCTCCTGTCCTGTATATATACACTGCACAGTACCACTCCTCCTGTCCTGTATATATACACTGCACAGTACCACTCCTCCTGTATACACTGCACAGTACCACTCCTCCTGTCCTGTATATATACACTGCACAGTACCACTCCTCCTGTCCTGTATATAGACACTGCACAGTACCACTCCTCCTGTATACACTGCACAGTACCGCTCCTCCTGTATATATACACTGCACAGTACCACTCCTCCTGTATATATACACTGCACAGTACCGCTCCCCCTGTATATATACACTGCACAGTACCGCTCCTCCTGTATATATACACTGCACAGTACCACTCCTCCTGTATATATACACTGCACGGTACCACTCCTCCTGTCCTGTATATATACACTGCACAGTACCACTCCTCCTGTCCTGTATATATACACTGCACAGTACCACTCCTCCTGTCCTGTATATATACACTGCACAGTACCACTCCTCCTGTCCTGTATATATACACTGCACAGTACCACTCCTCCTGTCCTGTATATATACACTGCACAGTACCACTCCTCCTGTATATATACACTGCACAGTACCACTCCTCCTGTATATATATACACTGCACAGTACCACTCCTCCTGTATATATACACTGCACAGTACCACTCCTCCTGTATATATACACTGCACGGTACCACTCCTCCTGTCCTGTATATATACACTGCACAGTACCACTCCTCCTGTCCTGTATATATACACTGCACAGTACCACTCCTCCTGTCCTGTATATATACACTGCACAGTACCACTCCTCCTGTATATACACTGCACAGTACCACTCCTCCTGTCCTGTATATATACACTGCACGGTACCACTCCTCCTGTCCTGTATATATACACTGCACAGTACCACTCCTCCTGTCCTGTATATATACACTGCACAGTACCACTCCTCCTGTCCTGTATATATACACTGCACAGTACCACTCCTCCTGTATATATACACTGCACAGTACCACTCCTCCTGTATATATATACACTGCACAGTACCACTCCTCCTGTATATATACACTGCACAGTACCACTCCTCCTGTATATATACCCTGCACAGTACCACTCCTCCTGTATATATACCCTGCACAGTACCACTCCTCCTGTATATATACACTGCACAGTACCACTCCTCCTGTATATATACACTGCACAGTACCACTCCTCCTGTATATATACACTGCACAGTACCACTCCTCCTGTCCTGTATATATACACCGCACAGTACCACTCCTCCTGTATATATACCCTGCACAGTACCACTCCTCCTGTCCTGTATATATACACCGCACAGTACCACTCCTCCTGTATATATACACCGCACAGTACCACTCCTCCTGTATATATACACTGCACAGTACCACTCCTCCTGTATATATACACTGCACAGTACCACTCCTCCTGTATATATACACTGCACAGTACCACTCCTCCTGTCCTGTATATATATACTGCACAGTACCACTCCTCCTGTATATATACACTGCACAGTACCACTCCTCCTGTATATATACACTGCACAGTACCACTCCTCCTGTATATATACACTGCACAGTACCACTCCTCCTGTATATATACACTGCACAGTACCACTCCTCCTGTATATATACACTGCACAGTACCACTCCTCCTGTATATATACACTGCACAGTACCACTCCTCCTGTATATATACACCGCACAGTACCACTCCTCCTGTATATATACCCTGCACAGTACCACTCCTCCTGTCCTGTATATATACACCGCACAGTACCACTCCTCCTGTATATATACACCGCACAGTACCACTCCTCCTGTATATATACACTGCACAGTACCACTCCTCCTGTATATATACACTGCACAGTACCACTCTTCCTGTATATATACACTGCACAGTACCACTCCTCCTGTCCTGTATATATATACTGCACAGTACCACTCCTCCTGTATATATACACTGCACAGTACCACTCCTCCTGTATATATACACTGCACGGTACCACTCCACCTGTCCTGTATATATACACTGCACAGTACCACTCCTCCTGTCCTGTATGTATACACTGCACGGTACCACTCCTCCTGTATATATACACTGCACAGTACCGCTCCTCCTGTATATATACACTGCACAGTACCGCTCCTCCTGTATATATACACTGCACAGTACCACTCCTGTATATATACACTGCACGGTACCACTCCACCTGTCCTGTATATATACACTGCACAGTACCACTCCTCCTGTATATATACACTGCACAGTACCACTCCTGTATATATACACTGCACAGTACCACTCCTCCTGTCCTGTATGTATACACTGCACAGTACCGCTCCTCCTGTATATATACACTGCACAGTACCGCTCCTCCTGTATATATACACTGCACAGTACCGCTCCTCCTGTATATATACACTGCACAGTACCGCTCCTCCTGTATATATACACTGCACAGTACCACTCCTGTATATATACACTGCACGGTACCACTCCTCCTGTCCTGTATATATACACTGCACAGTACCACTCCTGTATATATACCCTGCACAGTACCACTCCTCCTGTCCTGTATATATACACTGCACAGTACCACTCCTCCTGTATATATACACCGCACAGTACCACTCCTCCTGTATATATACACTGCACAGTACCACTCCTCCTGTATATATACACTGCACAGTACCACTCCTCCTGTATATATACACTGCACAGTACCACTCCTCCTGTCCTGTATATATATACTGCACAGTACCACTCCTCCTGTATATATACACTGCACAGTACCACTCCTCCTGTATATATACACTGCACAGTACCACTCCTCCTGTATATATACACTGCACAGTACCACTCCTCCTGTATATATACACTGCACAGTACCACTCCTCCTGTATATATACACTGCACAGTACCACTCCTCCTGTATATATACACTGCACAGTACCACTCCTCCTGTATATATACACCGCACAGTACCACTCCTCCTGTATATATACCCTGCACAGTACCACTCCTCCTGTCCTGTATATATACACTGCACAGTACCACTCCTCCTGTATATATACACTGCACAGTACCACTCCTCCTGTATATATACACTGCACAGTACCACTCCTCCTGTATATATACACTGCACAGTACCACTCCTCCTGTCCTGTATATATATACTGCACAGTACCACTCCTCCTGTATATATACACTGCACAGTACCACTCCTCCTGTATATATACACTGCACAGTACCACTCCTCCTGTATATATACACTGCACGGTACCACTCCACCTGTCCTGTATATATACACTGCACAGTACCACTCCTCCTGTCCTGTATGTATACACTGCACGGTACCACTCCTCCTGTATATATACACTGCACAGTACCACTCCTCCTGTCCTGTATATATATACTGCACAGTACCACTCCTCCTGTATATATACACTGCACAGTACCGCTCCTCCTGTATATATACACTGCACAGTACCGCTCCTCCTGTATATATACACTGCACAGTACCGCTCCTCCTGTATATATACACTGCACAGTACCACTCCTGTATATATACACTGCACGGTACCACTCCACCTGTCCTGTATATATACACTGCACAGTACCACTCCTCCTGTATATATACACTGCACAGTACCACTCCTGTATATATACACTGCACAGTACCACTCCTCCTGTCCTGTATGTATACACTGCACAGTACCGCTCCTCCTGTATATATACACTGCACAGTACCGCTCCTCCTGTATATATACACTGCACAGTACCGCTCCTCCTGTATATATACACTGCACAGTACCGCTCCTCCTGTATATATACACTGCACAGTACCGCTCCTCCTGTATATATACACTGCACGGTACCACTCCACCTGTCCTGTATATATACACTGCACAGTACCGCTCCTCCTGTATATATACACTGCACAGTACCACTCCTGTATATATACACTGCACAGTACCACTCCTCCTGTCCTGTATGTATACACTGCACAGTACCACTCCTCCTGTATATATACACTGCACAGTACCACTCCTCCTGTATATATACACTGCACAGTACCACTCCTCCTGTATATATACGCTGCACAGTACCACTCCTGTATATATACACTGCACGGTACCACTCCACCTGTCCTGTATATATACACTGCACAGTACCGCTCCTCCTGTATATATACACTGCACAGTACCACTCCTGTATATATACACTGCACAGTACCACTCCTCCTGTCCTGTATGTATACACTGCACAGTACCGCTCCTCCTGTATATATACACTGCACAGTACCACTCCTGTATATATACACTGCACAGTACCACTCCTCCTGTCCTGTATGTATACACTGCACAGTACCACTCCTCCTGTATATATACACTGCACAGTACCACTCCTCCTGTATATATACACTGCACAGTACCACTCCTCCTGTATATATACACTGCACAGTACCACTCCTCCTGTATATATACGCTGCACAGTACCACTCCTCCTGTATATACACACTGCACAGTACCACTCCTCCTGTTTATATACCCTGCACAGCACCACTCCTCCTGTATATATACACTGCACAGCACCACTCCTCCTGTATATATACACTGCACAGTACCACTCCTCCTGTATATATACACTGCACAGTACCACTCCTCCTGTATATATACGCTGCACAGTACCGCTCCTCCTGTATATATACACTGCACAGTACCGCTCCTCCTGTATATATACACTGCACAGTACCGCTCCTCCTGTATATATACACTGCACAGTACTACTCCTCCTGTTTATATACCCTGCACAGTTCCTGGGGTTCAGGGCCAGGAGGTGTCGTTGTTTGGGGGTAACACTACCACATATGGAGAGTGGGGCTGTGTTGCTATAGAGGGGGCTGCCCTTGGCCTCAGCCCTCTGCCCCCTCCCCCGTCATTAGCAGAACATCTGCCCTTTGATTTGAGGTGTGAGGTCTCATTGTCTCCATCTTTTTGAAATGGAGAAGAGACTCCTAGATTTGGGCTGAGTCTCAGGCCACATAATAAAGATAGGTGTTAAAGGGGCAGAGCCCCCTGCATTCCTAATCCCCAGATCAGAGGGGGCAGGGACCACTGACTCCATCATTGCTGCAGCTTTCAGCCACTTTCTTCTCACAAGACTGAAGCTCATAAGATCCAGGAGTCTCCTGAAGAACTGCAGTGGTCACCATAGAGCTGCTCATGGCCGTACACCCCCTATACAGAGGGAGACCCCCACAGTCAGCCCTGCAAGGGTCTCACATGGGAGAAAGTTATTTTTACAATGTGCAGTAATCAGTGACTGCATAACCCCAGGGAAACATTCCCACAGCACCTGGAAACCCTCCCTATTTGGCCCTAAGGGGGTCCCAGTACCTTATCAGCCCCCATATTATCACCAGTCTTATCCCTGTGGATTCCTGCATGTAATCAGCCCCTAAACAACTGACCCTACAGGATCCCCACCCAGATAACAGGGACCTCAAAGCCGCCCCACCTGCAGCGGCCACTGGATGGCAGCAGTCGACCCATTGACTATTATAGGAAAACAGGTTCGGAGCAGCCCCCTGGGGGTCTCCCAGTGCCCCTCATCCTGTGTCAGTACCAGGGCAATGGAGGTTATCTGTTATCATTCCTACTGATAGCAGCTCCAAAAATTGCTGAGACCCTGAGGTATAAAGTATCTGATGTGTCCTACAAATGGTCTGGACAGTAAATGAGTCATGTTCTTCCGACCCCAGGCTCCTTTAACACCAGAAGTCCCAGCATGACCTTCAGTATGTTACCAAGTATCTCTGTATACAGGGAGCTCCCCCTAGTGGTGGCTGCAGACAGGATCTTATCATGTATTTCTGTATACAGGGAGCTCCCCCTAGTGGTGGCTGCAGACAGAATCTTATCATGTATCTCTGTATACAGGGAGCTCCCCCTAGTGGTGGCTGCAGACAGGATCTTATCACGTACCTCTGTATACAGGGAGCTCCCCCTAGTGGTGGCTACAGACAGGATCTTATCATGTATCTCTGTATACAGGGAGCTCCCCCTAGTGGTGGCTACAGACAGGATCTTATCATGTATCTCTGTAATACAGGGAGCTCCCCCTAGTGGTGGCTACAGACAGGATCTTATCATGTATCTCTGTATACAGGGAGCTCCCCCTAGTGGTGGCTACAGACAGGATCTTATCATGTATCTCTGTATACAGGGAGCTCCCCCTAGTGGTGGCTGCAGACAGGATCTTATCATGTATCTCTGTATACAGGGAGCTCCCCCTAGTGGTGACTGCAGACAGGATCTTATCATGTATCTCTGTATACAGGGAGCTCCCCCTAGTGGTGGCTGCAGACAGGATCTTATCATGTATCTCTGTATACAGGGAGCTCCCCCTAGTGGTGGCTGCAGACAGGATCTTATCACGTACCTCTGTATACAGGGAGCTCCCCTTAGTGGTGGCTGCAGACAGGATCTTATCATGTATCTCTGTATACAGGGAGCTCCCCCTAGTGGTGACTGCAGACAGGACCTTATCATGTATCTCTGTATACAGGGAGCTCCCTCTAGTGGTGACTGCAGACAGGACCTTATCATGTATCTCTGTATACAGGGAGCTCCCCCTAGTGGTGGCTGCAGACAGGATCTTATCACGTACCTCTGTATACAGGGAGCTCCCCCTAGTGGTGGCTGCAGACAGGATCTTATCATGTATCTCTGTATACAGGGAGCTCCCCCTAGTGGTGGCTGCAGACAGGATCTTATCATGTATCTCTGTATACAGGGAGCTCCCCCTAGTGGTGGCTGCAGACAGGATCTTATCATGTATCTCTGTATACAGGGAGCTCCCCCTAGTGGTGGCTGCAGACAGGATCTTATGTATCTCTATACAGGGAGCTCCCCCTAGTGGTGGCTGCAGAAAGGATCTTATCATGTATCTCTGTATACCGGGAGCTCCCCCTAGTGGTGGCTGCAGACAGGATCTTATGTATCTCTATACAGGGAGCTCCCCCTAGTGGTGACTGCAGACAGTATCTTATCATGTATCTCTGTATACAGGGAGCTCCCCCTAGTGGTGGCTGCAGACAGGATCTTATCATGTATCTCTGTATACAGGGAGCTCCCCCTAGTGGTGGCTGCAGACAGGATCTTATCATGTATCTCTATACAGGGAGCTCCCCCTAGTGGCTGCAGACAGGATCTTATCATGTATCTCCGTATACAGGGAGCTCCCCCTAGTGGTGACTACAGACAGGATCTTATCATGTATCTCTGTATACAGGGAGCTCCCCCTAGTGGTGGCTGCAGACAGGATCTTATCATGTATCTCTATATACAGGGAGCTCCCCCTAGTGGTGGCTGCAGACAGGATCTTATCATGTATCTCTGTATACATGGAGCTCCCCCTAGTGGTGGCTGCAGACAGGATCTTATCATGTAAAGGCACCTTCACATTAAGCGACGCTGCAGCGATACCGACAACGATCCGGATCGCTGCAGCATCGCTGTTTGGTCGCTGGAGAGCTGTCACACAGACCGCTCTCCAGCGACCAACGATGCCGGTAACCAGAGTAAACATCGGGTAACTAAGCGCAGGGTCGCGCTTAGTAACCCGATGTTTACCCTGGTTACCATCCTAAAAGTAAAAAAAACAAACAGTACATACTTACCTAACGCTGTCTGTCCCCGGCGCTCTGCTTCTCTGCACTCCTCCTGTACTGTCTGTGTGAGCACAGCGGCCGGAAAGCAGAGCGGTGACGTCACCGCTCTGCTTTCCGGCTGACCGACGCTCACAGCCAGTGCAGGAGGAGTGCAGAGCACAGCGCCGGGGACAGACAGCGTTAGGTAAGTATGTACTGTTTGTTTTTTTACTTTTAGGATGGTAACCAGGGTAAACATCGGGTTACTAAGCGCGGCCCTGCGCTTAGTTACCCGATGTTTACCCTGGTTACCAGTGAAGACCTCGCTGGATCGGTGTCACACACGCCGATCCAGCGATGTCCGCGGGAGATCCAGCGACGAAATAAAGTTCTGGACTTTGTTCAGCGACCAACGATCTCCCAGCAGGGGCCTGATCGTTGGTCGCTGTCACACAGAACGATTTCCTTAACGATATCGTTGCTACGTCACAAAATGCAACGATATCGTTAACAATATCGTTATGTGTGAAGGTACCTTATCTCTGTATACAGGGAGCTCCCCCTAGTGGTGGCTGCAGACAGGATCTTATGTATCTCTATACAGAGAGCTCCCCCTAGTGGTGGCTGCAGACAGGATCTTATCATGTATCTCTGTATACAGGGAGCTCCCCCTAGTGGTGGCTGCAGACACGTTAATGATAAATGTATGAGTTAAAGGGAACCTGTCACCCCGTTTTTTGAGATTGAGCTATAAATACTGTTAAATAGGGCCTGCGCTGTGTGTTCCTATAGTGTATGTAGTGTACCCCGATTCCCCATGTATGCTGAGAAATAACTTACCAAAGTCGCCGTTTTCGCCTGTCAATCAGGCTGGTCAGGTCGGGAGGGCGTGGTGACATCGCTGGTTCTTCCTCAGCTTTACGTTGGTGGCGTAGTGGTGAAGACACAGCGCGCGATCTGCGCTGTCATCCCTTTCGTCGGTGGGGGCGGCTATCTTCCTGGGGCCGCGCATGCGCAGATCGAGTGCTCTGCTGCACGGGGCTTCAGGAAAATGGCCGCGGGATGCCGCGCGTGCGCATTAGAGATCGCGGCGGCCATTTTCCCAAAGCCGAGATGCAAACTCGGCTTTGGGAAAATGGCCGCCGCGATCTCTAATGCGCACGCGCGGCATCCCGCGGCCATTTTCCTGAAGCCCCGTGCAGCAGAGCACTCGATCTGCGCATGCGCGGCCCCAGGAAGATGGCCGCCCCCACCGACGAAAGGGATGACAGCGCAGATCGCGCGCTGCTTGTTCACCACTACGCCACTACGCCACCAACGTAAAGCTGAGGAAGAACCAGTGATGTCACCACGCCCTCCCGACCTGACCAGCCTGATTGACAGGCGAAAACGGCGACTTTGGTAAGTTATTTCTCAGCATACATGGGGAATCGGGGTACACTACATACACTATAGGAACACACAGCGCAGGCCCTATTTAACAGTATTTATAGCTCAATCTCAAAAAACGAGGTGACAGGTTCCCTTTAATATGCTTGTTGATCGTAGGTGCCACTCAGTGAGATCTATTGCATCAGATAGGGGGCAAAATTTAAAGGGCTTTTTCAGAGTGATGTAAATAAAGCTTAAAGAGGTATTCCAGTTTTAAGAAAGTGGTCTCCAGATATATATATATACACACATATATATATATAACAGTTAGGGCCAGAAATATTTGGACAGTGACACAATTTTCGCGAGTTGGGCTTTGCATGCCACCACATTGGATTTGAAATGAAACCTCTACAACAGAATTCAAGTGCAGATTGTAACGTTTAATTTGAAGGGTTGAACAAAAATATCTGATAGAAAATGTAGGAATTGTACACATTTCTTTACAAACACTCCACATTTTAGGAGGTCAAAAGTAATTGGACAAATAAACATAACCCAAACAAAATATTTTTATTTTCAATATTTTGTTGCAAATCCTTTGGAGGCAATCACTGCCTTAAGTCTGGAACCCATGGACATCACCAAACGCTGGGTTTCCTCCTTCTTAATGCTTTGCCAGGCCTTTACAGCCGCAGCCTTCAGGTCTTGCTTGTTTGTGGGTCTTTCCGTCTTAAGTCTGGATTTGAGCAAGTGAAATGCATGCTCAATTGGGTTTAGATCTGGAGATTGACTTGGCCATTGCAGAATGTTCCACTTTTTGGCACTCATGAACTCCTGGGTAGCTTTGGCTGTATGCTTGGGGTCATTGTCCATCTGTACTATGAAGCGCCGTCCAATCAACTTTGCAGCATTTGGCTGAATCTGGGCTGAAAGTATATCCCGGTACACTTCAGAATTCATCCGGCTACTCTTGTCTGCTCTTATGTCATCAATAATCACAAGTGACCCAGTGCCATTGAAAGCCATGCATGCCCATGCCATCACGTTGCCTCCACCATGTTTTACAGAGGATGTGGTGTGCCTTGGATCATGTGCCGTTCCCTTTCTTCTCCAAACTTTTTTCTTCCCATCATTCTGGTACAGGTTGATCTTTGTCTCATCTGTCCATAGAATACTTTTCCAGAACTGAGCTGGCTTCTTGAGGTGTTTTTCTGTCTATTTTTGATATTGATGAATGGTTTGCATCTAGATGTGAACCCTTTGTATTTACTGTCATGGAGTCTTCTCTTTACTGTTGACTTAGAGACAGATACACCTACTTCACTGAGAGTGTTCTGGACTTCAGTTGATGTTGTGAACGGGTTCTTCTTCACCAAATTAAGTACGCGGCGATCATCCACCACTGTTGTCATCCGTGGACGCCCAGGCCTTTTTGAGTTCCCAAGCTCACCAGTCAATTCCTTTTTTCTCAGAATGTACCCAACTGTTGATTTTGCTACTCCAAGCATGTCTGCTATCTCTCTGATGGATTTTTTCTTTTGTTTCAGCCTCAGGATGTTCTGCTTCACCTCAATTGAGAGTTCCTTTGACCGCATGTTGTCTGCTCACAGCAACAGCTTCCAAATGCAAAACCACACACCTGGAATCCACCCCTGACCTTTTAACTACTTCATTGATTACAGGTTAACGAGGGAGACGCCTTCAGAGTTAATTGCAGCCCTTAGAGTCCATTGTCCAATTACTTTTGGTCCCTTGAAAAAGAGGACGCTATGCATTACAGAGCTATGATTCCTAAACCCTTTCTCCGATTTGGATGTGGAAACTATCATATTGCAGCTGGGAGTGTGCACTTTCAGCCCATATTACATATATAATTGTATTTCTGAACATGTTTTTGTAAACAGCTAAAATAACAAAACTTGTGTCACTGTCCAAATATTTCTGGCCCTAACTGTGTGTGTGTATATATATATATATATATATATATATATATATATTTTAAAGATCTTTCTTAATCACTTTCTTCGGGTCCAGCGCTGGCTCCACCACCTTTCCAGTCTGTTTTTTATCAGGGAGGCTGACGTTATGACTACATCGCACATTACCACTGCAGTCAATCCCCTGAGCTTAGTGGTTCAGCTAATGATTGGCTGCACTGGTGATGTGATATTGATGTCATCGCTGCTGCCCAAACTCCGACCTTTTGGTCCTCCATCTCTGACCTTTGATCTTCTCCATTTCCAGGAAGCAGAGAAGCCGCCTTCACGTACGCCATCAGCGCCGCCGGGGTGGTGAACGCCATCAGCCGCGCCTGCCGCGAAGGGGAGCTGTCGACCTGCGGCTGCAGCCGGACGCCTCGTCCCAAAGACTTACCCCGGGACTGGCTGTGGGGCGGCTGCGGGGACAACGTGGAGTACGGATACCGCTTTGCCAAGGAATTCGTAGATGCCAGAGAAAGGGAGAAGAATTATCCCAAGGGGTCGGAGGATCAGGCCAGGGCGTTGATGAACCTGCAGAACAACGAGGCCGGCCGCCGGGTAAGATTGCTATACATGCCATCTATTGCTCTCTGTTATCAGCCATCCCGCACGCAGTCTATTGCTCTCTGTTATCAGCCATCTCTACACGCAGTCTATTGCTCTCTGTTATCAGCCATCTCTACATGCCGTCTATTGCTCTCTGTTATCAGCCATCTCTACATGCCGTCTATTGCTCTCTGTTATCAGCCATCTCTACACGCAGTGTATTGCTCTCTGTTATCAGCCATCCCTACACGCAGTCTATTGCTCTCTGTTATCAGCCATCTCTACATGCCGTCTATTGCTCTGTTATCAGCCATCTCTACATGCAGTCTATTGCTCTCTGTTATCAGCCATCTCTACATGCAGTCTATTGCTCTCTGTTATCAGCCATCCCTACACGCAGTCTATTGCTCTCTGTTATCAGCCATCTCTACATGCAGTCTATTGCTCTCTGTTATCAGCCATCTCTACATGCCGTCTATTGCTCTCTGTTATCAGCCATCTCTACATGCCGTCTATTGCTCTGTTATCAGCCATCTCTACATGCCGTCTATTGCTCTCTGTTATCAGCCATCTCTACACGCAGTCTATTGCTCTCTGTTATCAGCCATCTCTACATGCCGTCTATTGCTCTGTTATCAGCCATCTCTACATGCCGTCTATTGCTCTCTGTTATCAGCCATCTCTACACGCAGTCTATTGCTCTCTGTTATCAGCCATCTCTACATGCAGTCTATTGCTCTGTTATCAGCCATCTCTACATGCAGTCTATTGCTCTCTGTTATCAGCCATCCCTACACGCCGTCTATTGCTCTCTGTTATCAGCCATCTCTACACGGTCTATTGCTCTCTGTTATCAGCCATCCCTACACGCAGTCTATTGCTCTCTGTTATCAGCCATCTCTACATGCAGTCTATTGCTCTCTGTTATCAGCCATCTCTACATGCCATCTATTGCTCTCTGTTATCAGCCATCCCTACACGCAGTCTATTGCTCTCTGTTATCAGCCATCCCTACACGCAGTCTATTGCTCTCTGTTATCAGCCATCTCTGGCTGTGACGAGACTCATAGAAACCAAAAGTGCAGAACTTTTCTTGGATAATGGAGATGGGTCAGTATGGTGTAATAGGGTCCGATGGAGAGACCCCCGTCCCAGGCCGAAGGCGAGAGGTCGTCACCTGTTGGAGATTCAGTAGATTCAGCTGCCGGACAAACAAAAGGCGTTCAGCTGACACAACACGATGTGGGGGGGACCCAGAAAATGTGGCGGACCCTCAGTAAGACTGGCGGCATAGGGGACACAAAACTCCCCTCTGGCACAATGCAGCGGGCGGACTCGACATCGGGGTCTTCTTCCATTCACTGACAGCAAGCAAAGGTCTGAGAGCCGCCATACCAGCCACATTCTCACCTCCACATAAGGCTGCGGACCCTCACACCAGCACATATGTTGGGGGGGTTATTCCCATTCTTCCTCCTCTTGACTTTATGGCCCCCTCTCCTCTGTTGTTCTAGCACTTCCTTTATTTTCAGCTGCCCTCCCCCTTTACCATTAACTGCGGACCCCCATTCCCGCTCCCTGTTTGTCTTACCTCGGGGTCCCTCCTCCACTGTTTGACTTTCAGGATCTCATGTAGCAACCAAGTGATACCAAGTTCAAAAGGACACAATCCCGGCCACGGCCACAATGGCGTCCTCTGGGTACATTGTCTTTGTTAGGTCCCTGCAGAAAACACAATGTGGTGGGAAAAAATAAAATAAAAACCTTTTCTTAAAGGGGAACGCACCTCCGAACCGAATGACATGGGAGAAATCCTGAAATGGACGACCAGTGGGGGAATCGCAGACATATTGGTCACGTCCCGCCCTCCCAGAAACAGCGAGAACTTGACATTAGGGGACTTGTGATTTTAGGGGGAAGCGCTCTGTGAATACTGAATGGACTCCAGACCTTGTAGTAAAGTGCATTGTGAGGCTAGCTGACCCCAGGCCAGTCTGCACCCCCTGCCTCCGAGATCTAAGACCCCCTGGGGGGCAACCTAATTGCTAAGTTCCTACATGAGGAAATAATCCCTTTAATATGGAAATGGTGAGAGGTCTCTGAACAGACAGAACAGGGTCTGTAAAAACCTGCAGTGTGGAGGGGTGGGGTCTGAGTATTGGGACCCCCACTGATGGGGGGCTTTGTGTTCTCCCTCCTGGCCCCTGGTCTAGCCCCATTCTGGTCCCTGGCAGGTCACCCATGGGATAAGAAATAAAGGGAACAAGACCAATGCCAGGAGGGGATAAACGGGGTGGCCAGTCGTACGCCTGATTTTGTGCTGTTAGAAGACCAGGGGTTGTCAGTGTGGGGGCCCTACTAATATCCATGATGGGACCCCATCAGGCCGCTCCATTTAGTTGGAAAACAAGGGTCTTAAGACCCCCAGACACTTAAACTGGAGTCACACTAGTGTTCGAAAAATTGGGCCGATGTCGATCAAGAAAAGTAGGACGAGTACAATGCGATTATTCTCTGAAAGTGTCTGAGGGTACATCGCATGTCAGACTCCCTACACTTATCATTGTCCCCAATCTCTTCTTTTTCCTGTCCTGATCTGGCGGTACATCACTACAATGACACTCTCTTAGAAGCCCCCTGGACCAAGTAGCTCCCCTCACCCTCAGAACCTCCAAACACACAGTGATACAGCCCTGGCTCACATCGCAAACCCAGCGATGCTCTAGGAGTGCTGAACGCTTATGGAGGAAAACTCGCACCCCAGAAGACTTCATACACTTCAAATTTATGTTAAGGACCTATAACTCTGCCCTTCACCTCGCCAAACAGTCCTACTTCACCACTCTGATCTCACTATCCAACAACCCCAAGAAACTTTGACAACTTTCACTCTCTCCTCAGGCAAAAAGCAGAAGCCCCAATCACAGACATTTGTGCTGATGACCTGGCCTCCCACTTTATAGAGAAAATAGACAATATCTGTCAGGAAATCCGGTCCCAACCACTAAGTTCAGTGATCCCCATCCCTCCCTGCATCTCCCCTGCTTCACTCTCCACATTCGATCCCATCACAGAAGAAGAAGTCTCCAGGCTCCTCTCCTCTTCCGACTACATGCACCACCGACCCCATTCCCTCACATCTTCTCCAGTCTCTCTCTCCAGTCGTCACAACTCACCTAACTGCAATCTTTAATCTCTCCCTCTCCTCTGGCATTTTCCCTTCCTCCTTCAAACACTCTATCATTACTCCATTACTAAAGAAACCCACCCTCGACCCATCCTGCACAAATAACTACAGACCGGTCTGCAATCTCCCCTTCATCTCTAAACTCTTGGAGCGCCTGATCTACTCCCACCTTACCCTTTACCTCTCCACTCATTCCCTCCTAGACCCTTCACAGTCCGGTTTCCACCCCCTACATTCGACAGAAACTGCACTCATCAAAGTGACCAAAGTACTTCTGACAGCAAAACGTAATGGTGACCACTCTCTGCTCATTCTCCTCGACCTCTCTGCAGCTTTCGACACTGTTGACCACCCTCTCCTACTCTCTAGGCTCCAGTCACTTGGCATTAAGGACACTGCTTTCTCCTGGTTCTCCTCCTATCTTTCTGACCGCTCCTTCAGTGTTCTGTTCTCTGGCTCCACTTCATCTCCTCTTCCTCTCACTGTTGGGGTACCTCAGGGCTCAGTCCTTGGCCCCCTTCTCTTCTCTCTCTACACGGCCCCAATTGGACAGACCATCAGCAGATTTGGCTTTCAGTACCATCTTTATGCCGACGACACACAACTATATACGTCATCCCCTGACCTTACCCCCGCTGTACTACAGAATGCCACTGACTGTCTGTCCGCAGTCTCAAACATCATGTCCGCTCTCTATCTGAAACTCAACCTCTCCAAAACTGAACTTCTTCTGCTCCCACCATCTACTAACCTCCCTAAATCTGACATTTCCCTCTCCGTGGGTGGCACCATAATAACACCCCGGCAGCAGGCGCGCTGTCTGGGTGTTATGTCTGACTCCGATCTCTCCTGCACCTCCCATATACAATCTCTTGCCCGCTCGTGCCGCTTACACCTAAAGAACATCTCTAGAATCCGCCCTTTTCTCACCATGGAGACAGCTAAAACCCTCACGGTCGCCCTGATCCACTCCCGCCTGGACTACTGTAACGCTCTATTAATTGGCCTCCCCCTCACTCGACTTTCCCCTCTCCAGTCCATCCTTAATGCAGCAGCCAGGGTAGTCCATCTGGCTAATCGTTACTCGGACGCGTCCGCTCTTCGCCAGTCGTTACACTGGCTGCCCATTCATTACAGGATACAATTCAAAGTACTTGTTCTCACCCACAAAGCTCTCCACAGTGCGGCCCCCCATACATCTCCTCCCTCATTTCTGTCTATCGGCCTAACAGACCGCTGCGCTCTGCAAATGACTTTCAACTAACCTCTGCACTAATCCGTACCTCCCAATCCCAACTCCAAGACTTCTCCCGTGCTGCGCCAATCCTCTGGAATGCTCTACCCCAAGATATTAGGACCATCCACAATTTGCATAGTTTTAGGCGCTCGCTCAAAACACATTTGTTCAGAGCGGCCTATCACGTTCACTAATCAAAGTCATTTTATGTTTGTGTGTGTGTAGCCCATTCACTATCCCCATCTATCCCCCACCCCCTGAAGATGGCTGGACCATCATTGTAAATACATCATTGTAAATACACACCTGTACTTTGTATCTCCCCCAACTCATTGTAGATTGTAAGCTCTCACGAGGAGGGGCGGCTTATTTCGCTTTAATTATTGTATTGTTATCGTTGTTACTGTTTGTGTTTGAAACTGTTAAACTGTAAAGCGCTGCGGAATATGTTGGAGCTATATAAATAAAGATTATTATTATTATTATTGAGAGATTTCCAGGGAAACATTCTTCGATACATAGAAATGTCAGGGACAGATATGATTAGTACAGTGTTTGTGTAGCTTGCTCTGCATGTTTTTAATTAATGAATAAATTACAGAAAAAATGGCGTGGGATCATACGAAATTTTAATAACCAGCAGAGGGAAAGCCGACGGCTGCTGATGTTTGTAGCCTGGTAAGGGGGTAATGTCTATGGAGCTTCCCAGGCTATTAAGATCAGCTCACAGCTGTATACTTAGCCTTTACTGGTTAAATGGGGCCCTCTTATAAGTAATAACCAGAAAAGGCTAGGCAGACAGCTGTGGGTTGATATTAACCCCTTCCCGACCTGTGACACAGCGTATGCGTCATGAAAGTCGGTGCCAATCCGACCTGTGACGCATATGCTGTGTCACAGAAAGATCGCGTCCCTGCAGATCGGGTGAAAGGGTTAACTCCCATTTCACCCGATCTGCAGGGACAGGGGGAGTGGTAGTTTAGCCCAGGGGGGGTGGCTTCACCCCCCCCCCCCCCCCCGCCCCCGTGGCTACGATCGCTCTGATTGGCAGTTTCACTTTCAACAGCCAATCAGAGCGATTTGTAATATTTCACCTAAAAAACTGGTGAAATATTACAATCCAGCCATGGCCGATGCTGCAATATCATCGGCGATGGCTGGAAACACTAATGTGCACCCACCCCACCGATCGCCCCCCCCAGCCCCCCGATCTGTGGTCCGCTCCGCTCCCCCGTCCTCCTGTCCGCTCCCCCCGTGCTCCAATCACACCCCCCGTGCTCCAATCAAACCCCCCCCCGCACTCCGATCCCCCCCCCGCACAGCGATCCCCCCGTGCTCCGATTCCCCCCCCCCCCCCCGTGCTCCGATTCCCCCCCCCTCCCCGTGCTCCGATTCCCCCCCCCCCGTGCTCCGATCCACCCCCCCCGCACAGCGATCCTCAGATTCGTTCCAAAGTGAGTTTTGATGACTGAGATATAACCTATCTCAGTGATCAAAATAAAAAAAATAGTAAATGCTCCCCCCCCCCCTTGTCACCCCCATAGGTAGGGACAATAAAACTAAATAAAGAATTTTTTTTTTGTTCCACTAATGTTAGGGTTAGGGTTTCGGTATGTGCACACGTATTCTGGTCCTATGCGGATTTTTCCGCAGCGGATCTGATAAATCCGCAGTGCTAAACCGCTGTGGATTTATCGCGGATTTACCACGGTTTTTCTGCGCATTTCACTGCGGTTTTACAACTGCGATTTTCTATTGGAGCAGTTGTAAAACCGCTGCGGAATCCGCACAAAGAAGTGACATGCTGCGGCATGTAAACCGCTGCGTTTCCGTGCAGTTTTTCCGCAGCATGTGTACAGCGATTTTTGTTTCCCATAGGTTTACATTGAACTGTAAACTCATGGGAAACTGCTGCGGATCCGCAGCGTTTTCCGCAGCATGTGCACATACCTTTAGAATTAGGCTATGTGCACACGGTGCGTATTTGGCTGCGGATCCGCAGCAGTGTTCCATCAGGTTTACAGTACCATGTAAACATATGGAAAACCAAATCCGCTGTGCCCATGGTGCGGAAAATACCACGCGGAAACGCTGCGTTGTATTTTCCGCAGCATGTCAATTCTTTGTGCGGATTCCGCAGCGTTTTACACCTGTTCCTCAATAGGAATCCGCAGGTGAAATCCGCACAAAAAACACTGGCAATCCGCGGTAAATCCGCAGGTAAAACGCAGTGCCTTTTACCCGCGGATTTTTCAAAAATGGTGCTGAAAAATCTCATACGAATCCGCAACGTTGGCACATAGCCTTAGGGTTAGGGTTGTGGTTAGGGTTGTGATTAGGGTTAGGGGTGTGTTGGGGTTAGGGTTGTGATTATGGTTACGGCTACAGTTGGGATAAGGGTTAGGGGTGTGTTGGAGTTAGAATTGAGGGGTTACCACTGTTTAGGCACATCAGGGGGTCTCCAAACGCAACATGGCGCCACCATTGATTCCAGCCAATCTTGTATTCAAAAGGTCAAATGGTGCTCCCTCACTTCCGAGCCCCGACGTGCGCCCAAACAGTGGTTTACCCCCACATATGGGGTACCAGCATACTCAGGACAAACTGCGCAACAATTATTGGGGTCCAATTTCTCCTGTTACCCTTGAGAAAATAAAAAATTGCTTGCTAAAACATCATTTTTGAGGAAAGAAAAATGATTTTTTATTTTCACGGCTCTGCGTTGTAAACGTCTGTGAAGCACTTGGGGGTTCAAAGTGCTCACCACATATCTAGATAAGTTCCTTGGGGGATTCTAGTTTCCAAAATGGGGTCACTTGTGGGGGGTTTCTACTGTTTAGGCACACCAGGGGCTCTGCAAACGCAACGTGACGTCCGCAGACCATTCCATCAAAGTCTGCATTTCAAAAGTCACTACTTCCCTTCTGAGCCCCGACGTGTGCCCAAACAGTGGTTTACCCCCACACATGGGGTATCAGCGTACTCAGGAGAAACTGGACAACAACTTTTGTGGTCCAATTTCTCCTGTTACCCTTGGGAAAATAAAAAAATTCTGGGCTAAAAAATTATTTTTGAGGAAAGAAAACGTATTTATTATTTTCACGGCTCTGTGTTATAAACTTCTGTAAAGCACTTGGGGGTTCAAAGTGCTCACCTCACATCTAGATAAGTTCCATGGGGGGTCTAGTTTCCAAAATGGGGTCACTTGTGGGGGTTTCTACTGTTTAGGCACACCAGGGGCTCTGCAAACGCAACGTGACGTCCGCAGACCATTCCATCAAAGTCTGCATTTCAAAAGTCACTACTTCCCTTCTGAGCCCCGACGTGTGCCCAAACAGTGGTTTACCCCCACACATGGGGTATCAGCGTACTCAGGAGAAACTGGACAACAACTTTTGTGGTCCAATTTCTCCTGTTACCCTTGGGAAAATAAAAAAATTCTGGGCTAAAAAATTATTTTTGAGGAAAGAAAACGTATTTATTATTTTCACGGCTCTGTGTTATAAACTTCTGTAAAGCACTTGGGGGTTCAAAGTGCTCACCTCACATCTAGATAAGTTCCTTGGGGGGTCTAGTTTCCAAAATGGGGTCACTTGTGGGGGGTTTCTACTGTTTAGCCACATCAGGGGCTCTGCAAACGCAACGTGACGCCCGCAGAGCATTCCATCAAAGTCTGCATTTCAAAACGTCACTACTTCACTTCCAAGCCCCAGCATGTGCCTAAACAGTGGTTTACCCCCACACATGGGGTATAAGCGTACTCAGGAGAAACTGGACAACAACTTTTGGGGTCAAATTTCTCCTGTTACCCTTGGGAAAATAAAAAATTGCGGGCTAAAAAATCATTTTTGAGAAAAGAATTTTTTATTTTTATTTTCATGGCTCTGCGTTATAAACTTCTGTGAAGCACTTGAGGGTTCAAAGTGCTAACCACACATCTAGATTAGTTCCTTTGGGGGTCTAGTTTCCAAAATGGGGTCATTTGTGGGGGATCTCCAATGTTTAGGCACACAGGGGCTCTCCAAATGCGACATGGTGTCCGCTAATGATTGGAGCTAATTTTCCATTTAAAAAGCCAAATGGCGTGCCTTCCCTTCTGAGCCCTGCTGTGCGCCCAAACAGTAGTTTACCCCCACATATGGGGTATCTGCGTACTCAGGACAAACTGGACAACAACATTTGTGGTCCAATTTCTCCTATTACCATTGGCAAAATAGGAAATTCCAGGCTAAAAAATCATGTTTGAGAAAAGAAAAATTATTTTTTATTTTCATGGCTCTGCGTTATAAACTTCTGTGAAGCACCTGGAGGTTTAAAGTGCTCAGTATGCATCTAGATAAGTTCCTTGGGGGGTCTAGTTTCCAAAATGGGGTCACTTGTGGGGGAGCTCCAATGTTTAGGCACACAGGGGCTCTCCAAACGCGACATGGTATCCGCTAACAATTGGAGCTAATTTTCCATTCAAAAAGTCAAAAGGCGCGCCTTCCCTTCCGAGCCCTGCCGTGTGCCCAAACAGTGGTTTACCCCCACTTATGAGGTATCGGCGTACTCGGGACAAATTGCTCAACAAATTTTAGGATCCATTTTATCCTATTGCCCATGTGAAAATGAAAAAATTGAGGCGAAAATAATTTTTTTGTGAAAAAAAAGTACTTTTTCATTTTTACGGATCAATTTGTGAAGCACCTGGGGGTTTAAAGGGCTCACTATGCATCTAGATAAGTTCCTTGGGGCGTCTAGTTTCCAAAATGGGGTCACTTGTGGGGGAGCTCCAATGTTTACGCACACAGGGTCTCTCCAAACGTGACATGGTGTCCGCTAAAGAGTGCAGCCAATTTTTCATTCAAAAAGTCAAATGGCGCTCCTTCCCTTCCAAGCCCTGCCGTGCGCCTAAACAGTGGTTTACCCCCACATATGAGGTATCAGCGTACTCAGGACAAATTGGACAACAACTTTCGTTGTTCAGTTTCTCCTTTTACCATTGGGAAAATAAAAAAATTGGTGCTGAAAAATCATTTTTGTGACTAAAAAGTTAAATGTTCATTTTTTCCTTCCATGTTGCTTCTGCTGCTGTGAAGCACCTGAAGGGTTAATAAACTTCTTGAATGTGGTTTTGTGCACCTTGAGGGGTGCAGTTTTTAGAATGGTGTCACTTTTGGGTATTTTCAGCCATATAGACCTCTCAAACTGACTTCAAATGTGAGGTGGTCCCTCAAAAAAATGGTTTTGTAAATTTCGTTGTAAAAATGAGAAATCGCTGGTCAAATTTTAACCCTTATAACTTCCTAGCAAAAAAAAAAAATTGTTTCCAAAATTGTGCTGCTTTAAAGTAGACGTGTGGGAAATGTTATTTATTAACTATTTTGTGTCACATAACTCTCTGGTTTAACAGAATAAAAATTCAAAATGTGAAAATTGCAAAATTTTCAACATTTTCGCCAAATTTCAGTTTTTATCACAAATAAACACAGAATTTATTGACCTAAATTTACCACTAACACGAAGCCCAATATGTCACGAAAAAACAATCTCAGAACCGCTAGGATCCATTGAAGCGTTCCTGAGTTATTACCTCATAAAGGGACACTGGTCAGAATTGCAAAAAACGGCAAGGTCTTTAAGGTCAAAATAGGCTGGGTCATGAAGGGGTTAATAGGCTAGGAAGGGGCCATGGATATTGACCCCCTCCCAGACTAAAAACATCAGCTCTCCACCAGGCCAGAAATGGCGCACCATAAGATGCACCAATTCTTGCACTTATCCTCACACTTCACACTTGCCCTGGGGCGGAGGCAAGTGGGGTAATATTATTGGGGTTGATGTCAGCTTTCTATTGGCAGCTGACATCAAGCCCAGTGGTTAGTAATGGGGGCGTCTTATAGACTCTATATTACTAGGCGAGGCTTCACGGCAGTGGATATAGTCTGGACTCTGACTGTAGCCCCACCTAGTGGTTGTTACCAGTCACTGCACAATTGAGATGTAGCGTGAGCGTTGACCAGCTGGGGCTGCGGAGCATAAATCTCTTCATGGCGGTATTTCTGCCATATTTAACACGAGCTTTCTTTCTATCCTTATTTCCAGGCTGTGTATAAACTCGCTGACGTCGCCTGCAAGTGTCACGGCGTCTCCGGATCGTGCAGCTTAAAGACTTGCTGGCTGCAGCTCGCCGACTTCCGCAAAGTGGGCGAATACCTGAAGGAAAAGTACGACAGCGCGGCCGCCATGAGGCTGAACCGCCGCAGCAAACTGGAGCAAGTGAACCAGCGCTTCAACGCCCCCACGCCGGAGGATCTGGTGTATCTGGACCCCAGCCCGGACTACTGCCTCCGCAACGAGACCACGGGCTCCCTGGGAACGCAGGGGCGACTGTGCAACAAGACGTCGGAGGGGATGGACGGCTGCGAGCTGATGTGCTGCGGACGCGGTTACGACCAATTCAAGACCATGCAGGTGGAGCGCTGTCACTGCAAGTTCCACTGGTGCTGCTTCGTCAAATGCAAAAAGTGCACGGAAATAGTGGACCAGTACGTGTGCAAGTAACGCTGCGCCCCATCGCCCGCACCACCGCCTCCATACACCGCACCCCTTCCCCCGGCACTTGGAAGGGAGTCGGAAATATATATGTATAGGATATAAAATTAAATCTATATGTGTAGATATATATTTTTATATGTGTACAAAGGAAAGGCGAGAGCGGACAGGACCGGGGGAGGGGGAAAGAACAATGCATGGTGTGTGGATTCGCTGCTGTCGGTGCCTTGCAACATGGCAGAGACTGGCAAGGAAAGACGTGATGGCGGCCATTCAGCAAGCCGTATGGAAAGGGCTATGTCGTGTCTGCACCGATCACGCTGCAGACAATCACTTTCCCTGCAGTAAGTAGTAAGGTGTATGAGCCCACTGTGCATCTCCTTCATTCTCTGCATCATCAGGGGTCCGGACCATCACTGGGATAAGGTGGACCCTGAATGCTTTTTGCACATAAAATAACACATGAGGGGGGTATTCACCCTCCCCAGGTCCAGCGGTGACATTGCATCAAGAGAGCGCATCACTGCTGCCGCCAATCACTGAGTTTGGCGATTGGCTGCAGCGATGATACACGCTGTCAGTGTAATTTCACCACTGCAGCCGAGACCCGAGCAGTGGCAGGGAGCCGACGCTGGACCTGGGGAGGGAGAGTACCTGCTATGTTTATTATTTTATTATGAGAGTGTTTTGGGGGTCCACCGAAAGACGAAAACCCCTTTTAAAGAAACTAGGAGAGATGACTGAAAGCCGACACCTGTTGTTACACCCAGCGTCAGACTCAAGTTCTTGCTTTCAGCTTCTCAGGTGCATTTACTGGGGGAAATGTTTGGTGCAAAAATAATGTAAAAAAATGTTTTTTTAAGAAGTTTTTGAAACTTCCCAACCTTTCTCTCTCCTGTTTATATAGCCCCCCCACCCCATCAGGTGGCGGCACACAATTATACTCTCGCACTACGATACTGCCCTCTAGTGGTCACGATTTCAGAAAACAAAAATCTAAAAAAAACTTCAACATTCTCTTTAGCGGATAAAACAGATGTCAGACCCTTGCAATAAACAAAAAAGACCCCCCAGGCCACACCCTTAACCCTGTCCTGCTGGCCTAGCAATGCGGGAGTTAATTTTAACCTCTATTTGTAATTTTATTTATTTTCTTTTTGTTTTATATTTTTTATATCTAATTTTTTTTTTTGGGGGGGAGGCGGGGTACAAGAGACAGTCTGACACCAGCAGGGCAACAACAGGTGTGAATATAATCTGCGCTCTGCCACCGCCGGAGGAAACGCTCCCGTGTTTGTATAGATCTTCTTTGCTGTGTACGTTTGACGATACTTTACCAAATTGTATCACAAGAAACAACAAAAAAAAAACTTGGACCACAACTCCCAGCGTCCTTGTATTTTGTACTGATGACTACTTCTGTCTTCGGATACTGAAAGGTTGCTGCAAGTATTATCGATACTGGAAATATTTCTAACTTCCTTTAATCAGTAAATCAGACTTTCCCCCCAGCTTCAGAGCCAGAACTGACAGAGGTGACAACTTAGAGACTCCTTCCACAGGAGGAGGCCGTGAGCGCTGCAGAAGGGGCCCGATGACGGCTGTCCTGCTCCGCACACCCAGGTACGATCAGTCTAGCTGAGCATGCATGTGTTCTGGAAGGAAGGCCCCTCCTCCATCTTACCAGCTCAGGGGCACAGCGATGGGCGACCCTCGTGCCCCTACCTATACTAACCTGCTGCTGGAAGAAACTGGGGCTTTGGTGATGACTCCGACCCACAGACGACATTGTGATCTGGAAGGACAACGTCACACGGAGGACTGATCAGCGAAATGAGGGAGATCGGGTCTGGGATCCCTATGATGAGAGGACGTGGCCAGTGGATCGAGGCTCGGACCCCTGAATGACTCAGTGGATCACTATCACCCCTGGGGGTCCGTCATGGGCTCGCCTCAGGCACAAACAAGAATGTTTCCCGATGACAGACTCCATGGGGTTATAAATCTGTGTAGATCTCTCAGCAGCTCGAGATCTTAGATGATCTATTAAGATTAGATGTTAATCGTCTCATTATGTAATCCCACATTATCATCAGGGGCTCTAATCGTCAGACTACATTCACACTTCCGTCTTTTCAGATCCGTCACAATCCGTCGATTTTTGAGAATGCAGGATCCTGCATTTTGCCACAGACTTGTATCAGCGACGGATTGTGACGGATAGCCATCCGTTTCATCCGTCGTGCACTGGATCCGTCGTAAAATAGCGGTCCGTCGTGCAGAGAAAACGTTCATTGGAACGTATTTTGTGCACGTCGGAAAATCGGTCAGCGACGCATCCTGCGCTGCCTGTCGTCGGCTACAATGGAAGCCTATGGACGCAGGATCCGTCGCTGACCGTCACACACAGGAATCCAGCGACGGTTCCAGTTTTTCCCTTCTCAGCATGCCCGGAAGGATTTTCAAGTCTGCGGAAAAAGTCTCTCTGTCTTTCTCGTCCCCGGAATTTCTGTTCGACGAATCCGTCATTACACTATATCCGTCGCACATGTTTTTACCTATTTTCAGGACGTACGTCGATACGTCATTTTACTGCACGACGGACCCCAGGAAACGGAAGTGTGAAAGTAGCCGGTAATTGGCGGACCGTCGTCACAAAAAAACGTTCAATGTAACGTTTTTTTGTGCGACGTGTCCGCCATTTCCGATCGCGCATGTGCGGCCGAAACTCCGCCCCCTCCTCCCCGGACTGCAGAATGGGCAGCGGATGCGTTGTAAAACTGCATCCGCTGCCCACGTTATGCTAAATTTAGCACAAAGTCTGTCGGGCCGACGGTTTGCGACGGCCCCGTACCGACGGAAGTGTGAAAGTAGCCTGCTGCTTATTATACCGCTCCTCTCTTCCCCAGACCCATCAGACCCTCCGTCTCCTTCATTCCTCCCCCAAGAGGTCTCCGTTTCATCCATCACATACACCACCATCCCTCCCCCCGGAACCCTCCATATCCTTCATCCCTCCCCGGACCCCAACATCTCCTCCCCTCGGACCCTCCGTCTGCTTCACCCTTCCCCTCGGACCCTCCGTCTGCTTCACCCTTCCCTTCGGACCCTCTTCTCTTCTTCACCCTTTCCTTCTGACCCTCCGTCTGCTTCACCCTTCCCCTCGGACCCTCTTGTCTCCATCACCCTTTCCTTCGGACCCTCCGTCTGCTTAACCCCTCCTCCCTGGACCCATCTCCTTCACCCCTCCCCCCTGGACCCTCCGTCTCCTTCATCCCTCCCCCCTGGACCCTCCGTCTCCTTCACCCCTCCCCCCTGGACCCTCCGTCTCCTTCACACCTCCCCCCTGGACCCTCCGTCTCCTTCACCCCTCCCCTCGGACCCTCCGTCTCCTTCACCCCTCCCCTCGGACCCTCCATCTCCTTCACCCCTCCCCTCGGACCCTCCATCTCCTTCACCCCTCCCCTCGGACCCTCCATCTCCTCAACCCCTCCCCTCGGACTCTCCGTCCCTTCACCCCTCCCCTCGGACCCTCCATCTCCTTCACCCCTCCCCTCGGACTCTCCGTCCCTTCACCCCTCCCCTCGGACTCTCCGTCCCTTCACCCCTCCCCTCGGACCCTCCATCTCCTTCACCCCTCCCCTCGGACTCTCCGTCTCCTTCACCCCTCAGTCTCTCCACCCCTCCCCTCGGACCCTCCATCTCCTTCACCCCTCCCCTCGGACTCTCCGTCTCCTTCACCCCTCAGTCTCTCCACCCCTCCCCTCGGACCCTCCATCTCCTTCACCCCTCCCCTCGGACTCTCCGTCTCCTTCACCCCTCAGTCTCTCCACCCCTCCCCTCGGACCCTCCATCTCCTTCACCCCTCCCCTCGGACTCTCCGTCTCCTTCACCCCTCAGTCTCTCCACCCCTCCCCTCGGACCCTCCATCTCCTTCACCCCTCCCCTCGGACTCTCCGTCTCCTTCACCCCTCAGTCTCTCCACCCCTCCCCTCGGACCCTCCATCTCCTTCACCCCTCCCCTCGGACTCTCCGTCTCCTTCACCCCTCAGTCTCTCCACCCCTCCCCTCGGACCCTCCATCTCCTTCACCCCTCCCCTCGGACTCTCCGTCTCCTTCACCCCTCAGTCTCTCCACCCCTCCCCTCTGACCCTCCATCTCCCCCCCCCCCCCGAGGTCTCATCGTATTTCTCCTCACAGTACTGACAAATAAGTCCTCCGTCCTGTAGACAATAAATGGAGCGACAGCTGCTCTCCCCTGCCCCATGCTTTACACTACTCCTCCTCTCGCTCAGATTGCTGAAGGTGTAAGGCCATGTTCACACCATCATTTTTTTCATGCGGAATCGCCGCGATTTTCCCGCTGCGTGTCCGCAGCTGTTTTCCATGCAGGGTACATTACAATGTACCCTATGGAAAACAGGAACTGCTGTGCCCACATTGCGGAAAATCGCGAAAAAAGCCGCGCTGAATAACAGCGGTAAAAAAGAAGTACCATGTCACTTCTTTTTGCGGAACTGCAGCGGTTCTGCACCCATAGACCTCCATTGTGAGGTCAAACCCGCAGTAAAACCCGCAGATGAAAAAAATATCTGCGGGTTTTCTGCGGTTTGTGGTGCAGAACCGCTGCAGTGTGGCTGCCCCCCGTGCCCCAATCCCACCCCCCCGTGCCCCGACACCCCCCCCCCCCCCCCGTGCCCTCATCTCCCCCCCTTATACTTACCCGGCCTCCCGGTGTCCGTCCGGCCGTCTTCTCCCTGGGCGCCGCCATCTTGCAAAATGGTGGGCGCATGCGCAGTGCGCCCGCCGAATCTGCCGGCCGGCAGATTCGTTCCAAAGTGCATTTTGATCACTGGGATATAACCTATCTCAGTGATCAAAATGAAAAAAAATAGTAAATGACCCCCCCCTTTGTCACCCCCATAGGTAGGGACAATAAAAAAAATAAAGCATTTTTTTTTTTCACTAAGGTTAGAATAGGGGTAGGGTATTTTCAGCCATTTTAACCCTAAAAAAACTTCCTAGAAAACACAGACTCTGCATAGAAAACTGCATAAAAAAACGCACCAAAAAAAGGACCTGCGTTTTCTGCCAAGAGCTGCGGTTTTTAGTCCTGAAAAAAAGGAGGGAAATCAGGAACGTGTGAACATAGCCTAATGGTAAGGACATATTGGTGATCAGATTCTAGGAAAGTGACAAACAGCATGGCCGCCAGAACAGTTCCCTCAGGGGTTGTCGCTTTCCATGGATCCTGAATGGCAGGATCCTTCCCCGTGACAGTAACATCATAACATGCCCTGCCAGCTACTGGATGGCCTATAATTGCAGTCAGCCATTAGAGTGGAGCTCAGCACATAGATGGTGGGCGGATGAGGAATGTGACTGAGCTGCAGCCCCACAAACCCCAAACTCTTCACACAAGATCGACCCCAAGCTCGGGATCTGGAGCACCAAGATGGCGGCGGCGGGCTTCAATCCTGAGGAGCGAAATATAACTGAGCGGCGCCCCGCAGAGCTCCCCGGCCGTCCCGCAGCTCTGTGCGGCCCTCCCTCCTCCGTGCCCTCCTAGGGCTCCGCTCACAAGTCACAGCCGCCATTACTGCTTCCGCTTCACTACAGGACAGACCCATCATATCTGCTGAGGTGAAGCCGCCGGCTCCGCCATAGATCCCGAAGTGCACTGCGAGCGAGGGCTCTGATTGGCTGGCGGCCTGAAGCGGGAACGTCAAGCGGAAACTGAGGCGCAGAAGACCGCGGCGTCTGAGGGAGAAAGTGGGCGAATCTGCTCCTGCGTAATACTTTATATATATATATATGTTATATTCCTATCTCATACCCTATATCTACATTATACCCCTATATAACACTATATCTATATTATACCCCTATATAACACTATATTATACCCCTATATAGCACTATATCTACAGTATACCCCTATATAATACTGTATATGGACATTATACCCCTATATAACACTGTATATGGACATTATACCCCTATATAACACCGTATATCTACAGTATACCCCTATATAATACTGTATATTGATATTATACCCCTATATAACACTACATCTATATTATACCCCTATATAACACTATATCTACAGTATACCCCTAGGGACGGACTAAACTGCATATTGGGATGATGGGCTGCAATACTAGACTCCACCACTAGATGGCAGCACATTTTACAAATGCAGCCCAGGAAATGACTTCTTGTAATATAGCAAGAAGGGAATATGGTATAATTATTGTTCTGTATGGGGATTATGGGTGAAATATCACAAATACACATGCCCAGGAACATACTTCATCTACTTCTGATAGGAATATGGGTATATCTATTGTTCTGTATGGGGATTATGGGTGAAATATCACAAATACACATGCCCAGGAACATACTTCATCTACTTCTGATAGGAATATGGGTATAATTATTGTTCTGTATGGGGATTATGGGTGAAATATCACAAATACACATGCCCAGGAACATACTTCATCTACTTCTGATAGGAATATGGGTATAATTATTGTTCTGTATGGGGATTATGGGTGAAATATCACAAATACACATGCCCAGGAACATATTTCATCTACTTCTGATAGGAATATGGGTATAATTATTGTTCTGTATGGGGATTATGGGTGAAATATCACAAATACACATGCCCAGGAACATACTTCATCTACTTCTGATAGGAATATGAGTATAATTATTGTTCTGTATGGGGATTATGGGTGAAATATCACAAATACACATGCCCAGGAACATATTTTATCATTATTTTAAGAACATATATATTTATCCCAAATAGTCATGCCCAGTACCACATTTGATGAATTTCCCATAATAATATGAATAGAATTATTCACCTCCATGGTAATTCAATGTGAAATATTATATTTACAGAGGCTAAATAATTTTGCAGCTTTGTTTGAAAAAATATCTTTAAAAACTTGTGGGCACCTAAGCTCCATAATAAATGAATACCTATATGTACATTTATATTACAGCGTCAAATAGGCTAAGTAATTTCCTTTTACAGCTTGGTAATTCTGCATTCAATAGCGCTGCAATAAGTCAGTATAGGCTGTTTATTGTCTCTATATGACGGCTTTTCATTAATATAGCGATAACAGTTTGAACTATTATTTTGAAAATATCTGCATTGATTTCCTGGACATATGCAGTGTTTATACGCTCAAAGATGCTGAAACAGGCCTGGAAAGACGGGTTTAACAAAGTTTTTGCTTTTTTTTTTTTTTCTTCAAGATTGTGAAAACTGTCTGAAGCATTGACTTGAAAATAGCTTTTGTGACTTTATTGATATATTTTGTGGTTGGACGTCAAGGTTGCTGAAATAAGCAAATAAAGGCTGATTTAAGAGACTTTTAACTGTTTATCTTCAGTACTGAAAAAAAGGCTTAAAGCTGACCTGTCATCACATTCAATGCCACCAAGCCGCAGCTATGGTGGCATAGCTGACAGGTCCAGCAGTGTGGACAGCCCTCTATCCGCCTCCCTGGTGCCTCCGCACTAAAATATTACACTTTATTCCTCTCGACGGGCACCACTGGAAGCATGAAGTGTCTGTATCGGTCCGATGGAGTGTGAACAAATCTGCGCTATCTACAATGCACTGCGTCATCAGTTGCTGGGCAGGAATTTTTTTACTGCCCAGCGACTGATGACGCGGCACAGCGCAGGGCTCAAGCACTGATTGGTTCACACTCCAAAACACCAACAGGACCACTTCTTGATTCCCGTTACGCGCGCCAAGGGGGCAATAAAGTTTAGTATTTCAATGAGGAGGCACCCAGGGAGGTGGACAAAGGTCTCTCCACACAGCTGGACCTGTCAACTATGCCACCATAGCTGCGGCTTGGTGGCATTGAATGTGATGACAGGTCCTCTTTAAAGCGTCGAGTTGAATATAGCCTGTGTTTTCTTTGTGAAATTTAATACTTAGCTGCTCAATCGTGCATGGCGTGTGCTGTCAACCAACAAACACCTTACCCCACTAATTTCACATAAAATGTAATGTGATATGATCATCAGATGTGGATGATTATATTATTGATTATTATCAATATTCATTTATATGGGGATTATGATTTGGATAACATGGCTACAAATCCCAAATCCCATATTTATCCTTTACCTGATAAAAATATCCAGTAGAGTCTCTTTTATCCAAGCTAAACGGGAGCAGAGGGTGCTTGGATTTGTGAAAAACTGGGATAACTCAAACAACTGAATAAAATGCCCCCCTTTGTATCCTGCTGTCCCGCTTTGGGTCTTCCTGTCCCTCTTGTATCCTTCTGTCCCTCTGAGTATCCTCCTTTTGTGTCATCCTACCTCTCTTTTATGTTCTACTGTCCGCTTTTGTCCATTTTTTGTGTCTAAAAGGGGAGCCCTGGGCAGCCGCCTGGATGCTTGGATAAAGCAGTAAATTGGCTGGCAAAGTGCTGTACAGTCATGGCCAAAAGTATTGAGAATGAGACAAATAGTAATTTTTCCAAAGTTTACTGCTTCATTTTTGTAATGGCAATTTGCATATACTCCTGAATGTCAAAGAGTGATCAGCTTAACAGCAATTACTGTACTTGCAAAGTCAATATTTGCCCAGAAAATGAACTTTAACCCCCAAAACACATTTCAACATCATTGCAGTCCTGCCTTAAAAGGAGCAGCTAACATTGTTTTAGTGATTGATCCATTAACACAGGTGTGGGTGTTGATGAGGACAGGGCTGGTGATCAATCAGTCATGATAAAGTAAGAATGACATCACTGGACACTTTAAAAGGAGGCTGGTGCTTGGTATCATTGTTTCTCTTCAGTTAACCATGGTTATCTCTAAAGAAACACGTGCAGCCATCATTGCACTGCACAAAAATGGCCTAACAGGGAAGAGTATCGCAGCTACAAAGATTGCACCTCAGTCAACAATCTATTGCATCATCAAGAACTTCAAGGAGAGAGCTTCCATTGTTGTCAAAAAGGCTCCAGGGCGCCCAAGAAAGACCAGCAAGCGCCAGGACCGTATCTTAAAACTGTTTCAGCTGCGGGATCGGACTACTAGCAGTGCCGAGCTTGCTCAGGAATGGCAGCTGGCTGGTGTGAGCGCTCCTGTACGCACTGTGAGACTGCGGAGACTCTTTGAGCAAGGCCTGGTTTCAAGGAGGGCAGCAAAGAAACCACTTCTCTCCAGAAAAAACATCAGGGACCGACTGATATTCTGCAAAAGGTTCAGGGAGTGGACTGCTGAGGACTGGGGCAAAGTCATTTTCTCTGATGAATCCCCTTTTCGATTGTTTGGGACATCTGGAAAACAGCTAATTCGGAGAAGAGGAGATGAGCGCTCCCACCAGTCTTGTCTCATGCCAACTGTAAAGCATCCTGAAACCATTCATGTGTGGGGTTGCTTTTCAACCAAGGGAATCGGCCTAAAAACACAGCCATGAATAAAGAATGGTACCAGAATGTCCTCCAAGAGCAACTTCTCCCAACCGTCCAAGAGCAGTTTGGCGCCCAACAATGCCTTTTCCAGCATGATGGAGCACCTTGCCATAAAGCAAAGGTGATAACTAAATGGCTCATGGAACAAAACACAGAGATTTTGGGTCCATGGCCTGGAAACTCCCCAGATCTTAATCCCATTGAGAACTTGTGGTCAATCATCAAGAGACGGGTGGACAAACAATAACCAACAAATTCTGGCAAAATGCAAGCATTGATTATGCAAGAATGGACTGCTATCAGTCAGGATTTGGTCCAGAAGTTGATTGAGAGCATGCCAGGGAGAATTGCAGAGGTCTTGAAGAAGAAGGGTCAACACTGCAAATTTTGACTTGCTGCATTAACTCATTCTAACTGTCAATATAACCTATTGGTACTCATAATATGATTGCAATTATATTTCTGTATGTGATATAAACATCAGACAAACACTAATAAAAATCAGAGGGCAGCAGATCATGTGAAAATATAATTTTGGTGTCATTCTCAAAACTTTTGGCCACGACTGTATACGTTACCCTCATCTTTTTCCCACAGCCACACACACAAAAAAAAAAAAACAATATGAACAATATGAAGGTTTCCATTCCCATTCAAGTGAACCTGGATGGAAAACAGGCACATAAGATTCAATAATGCCTTGCCTACTGACGAAGAAGCAATACCGAGTCCTATATCAGACATGTGAACGTAAGCAGCATCATTTATTGTTCCATGAAAGCTATTTTGTTGGATTTGTTATGATGGCCTTCGTATTAACCTAGAGACCAGTATACACTAAAATACATGTTCCATTTCCAAATATTTTTGTTAAGATAAAACCTATTATTTTATTAAAAGTTATTTAAAAAAAATTCTATATATCTCCATTAAAAGTTATTGATGTCAACAAACCTAAGTAACCAATAAAATCCTGCAAAAGATCCAACATCCTATAAAGAACAATGTATTGAGAATAATATAGGTATATAAGCAAGAAGTATGGTGCAAGACTGCTCATCTCTATGACATGGCCGGCCTAATAAGAAGGTGGGAACACTGGGTCAAAGACCTATGATGCCAGGGGTGGGAGAAGTCAATGGACATGTAATCCTGTCAGATGCAAATAGGTTACAGGATCTGTATCTCCATAGCATTCTGACCACAACCCCATATAGAATAATAAATATACCCATATTCTTACCGGAAGTTAATGAAATGTTTCATCATATTTTACCAATAATCAACATATAAAACAATAATTGTACACATACGTGTTCTTACCAGGAATTGATTGAATATGACACTGGGCATGTGTATTCATGATATATCACCTATAATCCCCATACAGAACAATAGATATACCCATATTCCTATCAGAAGTAGATGAAGTATGTTCCTGGGCATGTGTATTTGTGATATTTCACCCATAATCCCCATACAGAACAATAATTATACCCATATTCCTATCAGAAGTAGATGAAGTATGTTCCTGAGCATGTGTATTTGTGATATTTCACCCATAATCCCCATACAGAACAATAGATATACCCATATTCCTATCAGAAGTAGATGAAGTATGTTCCTGGGCATGTGTATTTGTGATATTTCACCCATAATCCCCATACAGATCAATAGATATACCCATATTCCTATCAGAAGTAGATGAAGTATGTTCCTGGGCATGTGTATTTGTGATATTTCACCCATAATCCCCATACAGAACAATAGATATACCCATATTCCTATCAGAAGTAGATGAAGTATGTTCCTGAGCATGTGTATTTGTGATATTTCACCCATAATCCCCATACAGAACAATAGATATACCCATATTCCTATCAGAAGTAGATGAAGTATGTTCCTGGGCATGTGTATTTGTGATATTTCACCCATAATCCCCATACAGATCAATAGATATACCCATATTCCTATCAGAAGTAGATGAAGTATGTTCCTGAGCATGTGTATTTGTGATATTTCACCCATAATCCCCATACAGAACAATAGATATACCCATATTCCTATTAGAAGTAGATGAAGTATGTTCCTGGGCATGTGTATTTGTGATATTTCACCCATAATCCCCATACAGAACAATAGATATACCCATATTCCTATCAGAAGTAGATGAAGTATGTTCCTGAGCATGTGTATTTGTGATATTTCACCCATAATCCCCATACAGAACAATAGATATACCCATATTCCTATCAGAAGTAGATGAAGTATGTTCCTGGGCATGTGTATTTGTGATATATCACCCATAATCCCCATACAGATCAATAGTTATACCCATATTCCTATCAGAAGTAGATGAAGTATGTTCCTGGGCATGTGTATTTGTGATATTTCACCCATAATCCCCATACAGAACAATAATTATACCCATATTCCTATCAGAAGTAGATGAAGTATGTTCCTGGGCATGTGTATTTGTGATATATCACCCATAATCCCCATACAGAACAATAGATATACCCATATTCCTATCAGAAGTAGATGAAGTATGTTCCTGGGCATGTGTATTTGTGATATTTCACCCATAATCCCCATACAGAACAATAATTATACCCATATTCCTATCAGAAGTAGATGAAGTATGTTCCTGGGCATGTGTATTTGTGATATATCACCCATAATCCCCATACAGAACAATAGTTATACCCATATTCCTATCAGAAGTAGATGAAGTATGTTCCTGGGCATGTGTATTTGTGATATTTCACCCATAATCCCCATACAGATCAATAGATATACCCATATTCCTATCAGAAGTAGATGAAATATGTTCCTGGGCATGTGTATTTGTGATATTTCACCCATAATCCCCATACAGAACAATAATTATACCCATATTCCTATCAGAAGTAGATGAAGTATGTTCCTGGGCATGTGTATTTGTGATATTTCACCCATAATCCCCATACAGAACAATAGATATACCCATATTCCTATTAGAAGTAGATGAAGTATGTTCCTGGGCATGTGTATTTGTGATATTTCACCCATAATCCCCATACAGAACAATAGATATACCCATATTCCTATCAGAAGTAGATGAAGTATGTTCCTGGGCATGTGTATTTGTGATATTTCACCCATAATCCCCATACAGAACAATAGATATACCCATATTCCTATTAGAAGTAGATGAAGTATGTTCCTGGGCATGTGTATTTGTGATATTTCACCCATAATCCCCATACAGAACAATAATTATACCCATATTCCTATCAGAAGTAGATGAAGTATGTTCCTGGGCATGTGTATTTGTGATATTTCACCCATAATCCCCATACAGATCAATAGATATACCCATATTCCTATCAGAAGTAGATGAAGTATGTTCCTGAGCATGTGTATTTGTGATATTTCACCCATAATCCCCATACAGAACAATAGATATACCCATATTCCTATCAGAAGTAGATGAAGTATGTTCCTGGGCATGTGTATTTGTGATATTTCACCCATAATCCCCATACAGATCAATAGATATACCCATATTCCTATTAGAAGTAGATGAAGTATGTTCCTGGGCATGTGTATTTGTGATATTTCACCCATAATCCCCATACAGAACAATAATTATACCCATATTCCTATCAGAAGTAGATGAAGTATGTTCCTGGGCATGTGTATTCATGATATATCACCCATAATCCCCATACAGATCAATAGATATACCCATATTCCTATCAGAAGTAGATGAAGTATGTTCCTGGGCATGTGTATTTGTGATATTTCACCCATAATCCCCATACAGAACAATAGATATACTCATATTCCTATCAGAAGTAGATGAAGTATGTTCCTGGGCATGTGTATTTGTGATATTTCACACATAATCCCTATACAGAACAATAGATATACTCATATTCCTATCAGAAGTAGATGAAGTATGTTCCTGGGCATGTGTATTTGTGATATTTCACCCATAATCCCCATACAGATCAATAGATATACCCATATTCCTATCAGAAGTAGATGAAGTATGTTCCTGGGCATGTGTATTTGTGATATTTCACCCATAATCCCCATACAGAACAATAGATATACCCATATTCCTATCAGAAGTAGATGAAGTATGTTCCTGAGCATGTGTATTTGTGATATTTCACCCATAATCCCCATACAGAACAATAATTATACTCATATTCCTATCAGAAGTAGATGAAGTATGTTCCTGGGCATGTGTATTTGTGATATTTCACACATAATCCCCATACAGATCAATAATTATACCCATATTCCTATCAGAAGTAGATGAAGTATGTTCCTGGGCATGTGTATTTGTGATATTTCACCCATAATCCCCATACAGAACAATAGATATACTCATATTCCTATCAGAAGTAGATGAAGTATGTTCCTGGGCATGTGTATTTGTGATATTTCACACATAATCCCTATACAGAACAATAGATATACCCATATTCCTATTAGAAGTAGATGAAGTATGTTCCTGAGCATGTGTATTTGTGATATTTCACCCATAATCCCCATACAGATCAATAATTATACCCATATTCCTATCAGAAGTAGATGAAGTATGTTCCTGGGCATGTGTATTTGTGATATTTCACCCATAATCCCCATACAGATCAATAGATATACTCATATTCCTATCAGAAGTAGATGAAGTATGTTCCTGGGCATGTGTATTTGTGATATTTCACCCATAATCCCCACACAGATCAATAATTATACCCATATTCCTATCAGAAGTAGATGAAGTATGTTCCTGGGCATGTGTATTCATGATATATCACCCATAATCCCCATACAGAACAATAATTATACCCATATTCCTATCAGAAGTAGATGAAGTATGTTCCTGGACATGTGTATTTGTGATATTTCACCCATAATCCCCATACAGAACAATAGATATACCCATATTCCTATGAGATGTTGATGAGATATATCACCAGGCGTGTGTAACCCGATATTCTACACATAATCCCATATAGTTACAATCTTTTTTCCCTGGTTCTATTATTAAACTTTAATCCAGCCCTGTGGATGTTCTGATTCATTTAAGTATTTCCATTGAATTCCCTTCTTGCTATATTACAAGAAGTCATTTCCTGGGCTGCATTTGTAAAATGTGCTGCCATCTAGTGGTGGAGTCTAGTATTGCAGCCCATCATCCCATCATCCCATAATCCCAATATGCAGTTTAGTCCGTCCCTACCCCTATATAACACGGTATATCTACAGTATACCCCTATATAATACTGTATATGGACATTATACCCCAATATAACACTGTATATGGACATTATACCCCAATATAACACTGTATATGGACATTATACCCCAATATAACACTATATATGGACAATATACCCCTATATAACACTGTATATGGACATTATACCCCAATATAACACTGTATATGGACATTATACCCCAATATAACACTGTATATGGACATTATACCCCAATATAACACTGTATATGGACATTATACCCCAATATAACACTGTATATGTACATTATACCCCTATATAACACTGTATATGTACAGTATACCAGCGTCTAACACTATATCTACAGTATATCCCTATATAATACTGTATATCTACATTATACCCCTATATAACACTATATGTCTACATTATACCCCTATATAACACTATATATCTACATTATACCCCTATATAACACTATATCTACATTATACCCCTATATAACACTGTATATGTACATTATACCCCTATATAACACTATATATGTACATTATACTCCTATATAACACCGTATATGTACACTATACTATATGACACTATATTTGTACACTACCCCTATATAACACTATATATGTACATTATACTCCTATATAATGCTGTATATGTACATTATACTCCTATATAACACTATATCTATATTATAATATAACACGGTATATCTACAGTATACCCCTATATAACACAGTATATCTACAGTATACCCCTATATAACACTGTATATCTACAGTATACCCCTATATAACACAGTATATCTACAGTATACCCCTATATAATACTGTTATGTACATTATACCCCTATATAACACTGTATATCTACAGTATACCTCTATATAACATGGTATATCTACAGTATACCCTATATAATACTGTATATGGACATTATACCCCTATATAACACTGTATATGTACATTATACCTCTATATAACACTGTATATGTACATTATACCTCTATATAACACTGTATATGTACATTATACTATATAACACCGTATATGTACACTACCCCTATATAACACTATATATGGACATTGTACCCCTATATAACACTGTATATGTACATTATACACCTATATAACACTGTATATCTACATTATACCCCTATATAACACTATATCTATATTATACCCCTATATAACACTATATCTAGTTTTCCCCTATATAACACGGCATATCTACAGTATACCCCTATATAACACTATATCTATATTATACCCCTATATAACATGGTATATCTACAGTATACCCCTATATAAGACTATATCTATATTATACCCCTATATAACATGGTATATCTACAGTATACCCCTATATAACACTGTATATGTACATTATACTCCTATATAACACTGTATATCTACATTATACCCCCATCTAGCACTGTATAGCTACAGTATATCCCTATATAATACTGTATATCTACATTTTATCCCTATATAATAATGTATATCTACATCATATCCCTATATAACACTATATATGTACACTACTCCTATATAACACTATATATGTACAGTATACCCCTATATTACACTGTACATGTACACTATTCTATATAATGCTGTGTGTATGTATATATATAATATATATCTCTATCTGTTTTTTCCGTGTCGGTTTTCTGTGATGTTTTCAGCCGGGGACGACAATGTCTGTGGGAAAGATAAAAGACAAGATGAAGTCGGGGGAGACGGGGTCCATCGAGAGCCAACCTCTGAGCTTTGGGCAGGTAGTTGGATGTTCCTTTACATAACCACGGGGTCAATATTTATCTTACTGCCCATATTATCATCGTCGCCTCTCATGCGGCCGCCCCAGCTGCTGCAGAACTACAACTCCCTGCATCCTCTGTCCGACATATCCGGCAGGTCCTAACAGCTGGGAGATGGCGTGTTACACCAGCCGCACAGACACGGATCGGGACCATTTTACCTTGTGATGTCCTGAAGGGATATATTATAAACTGGTAGTATACGGCTGGGATCTGCTGTCGCTTCATGACTGGTGGGGACTGGACCTCCGTTCTGAGAAGGACCCCGCGTCGCAGCTGATTCCCCTGCACAGCGCCACTGACTGGCAGCCCGGCTGCGTGAGTTAGACTCCGTGCATTATTATTTTATCATTTGTACTTCTTTTTCTATTTGCAGCATAAGTACAGTGCGGAGGAATACCAGGCCATACAGAGCGCCCTGCGCCAGAAGCTGGGGCCGGAGTACATCAGCAGCCGCCAGGCCGGCGGGGGACAGAAGGTGGGTGGTGACGGACCCTCGTACAGCTGCATTTCTGTGACCAAATTGGTAAAACTACTTTATTGCTTCTTTGGGGGCCACAGGTAACCCTGGGTGTATGGGGAGGCATCATGAAGAAGCGAGCACACCGTCACCCCCACATCTCTCACTCGCCTCACAAAGCCAAAGTATCAGGAGAATCGTTCTCCTCCCGGGAGGATGGAATCCGATCATTTACCAGTTCATTTTTCTGTTCTTCCTTTTCAGGTGTGTTACATCGAGGGGCACAAGGTGATCAGTTTAGCCAATGAAATGTTTGGATACAACGGATGGTCGCATTCTGTAACTCAGCAGAATGTCGGTGAGACTCCATAAAATCCACAATACGAGAGCGACCGGCGCCGGCAGATTTACTGAACCGTTTCTCCTCCTGCAGATTTTGTGGACCTAAGTAACGGCCGGTTTTATGTCGGGGTTTGCGCCTTTGTAAAAGTCCAGCTGAAGGTAACCTTCTTTGTTCTATCGCTTGGAACAGCTTTTATGGATTCATTCAATCGAACGTGGTCCATAGAAATCGATTATCAAAACCCCGATCCGGCGGTCACAACCTGACGGGAACCCTGCGACCCGCCTCCTACCTGCAGGCATCCCGGCGCCCTTTCTCTTTCGTAGGCTTAGCATGGCGTCACGCCGTCCCTACGAATCTGAAGAGCCGCTAGACCCCGATCCGCAGAATCGATTGTTTCCGCTCCGATCATTGGAAAGCAAATGTATAATGATCAAGAGGCTGCGGTCACTATCCTCCATTTGTGATACGTAGGACGGCTCTTACCACGAAGATGTCGGCTACGGCGTCAGCGAGGGGCTGAAGTCTAAAGCTCTTTCCTTGGAGAAAGCACGGAAGGAAGCGGTGACAGACGGGCTGAAGAGAGCACTGAAGTAAGAACAAGCCCACAAAAAATAATCTTTTCCGCGTGACAATATTCACTTTTGAAATAATATATTTTATTTAGTTGTTTTTTTTTTTTTGGTTATGATCTGTCTCCTGGAGATAATTGCATCATTACTTTATGCGTTTTTACTATTTCAGGTGCTTCGGCAATGTTCTTGGCAACTGCATAATGGACAAAGATTATCTTCGCGCTGTTAATAAACTTCCAAAATTGGTGAGAAATTTCTATAAAGACATTAAATAGTAATAACGTAATATCGTCATTGTCCACCAGGGGGCAGGTTTATTCCCAGATTTACTGTGTGAACATCGACGTAAACTCAGACGATACAAATGTCGGGATTTGAAGTTACTGGAACCAAAAATGGACGAGCACGGTGTAAATTCTGCTGCGGGCTGTAAACCCGACCCTGGAGTTTGTCCCGACATTGTTATAGTTGGTAAAGTATCTCTCTACCTACCTTCCATGTTTTAGCCTCAGGTGGAGTTGGATTTGGCTCAGACGAAGCGTCAGGACTACGATGCTGCCTTGGAAAACACACGATATAATAGTTTCCTTCAAGAACAGAAAATTGCAGCCGGAGCATCGGATCCAGCAGATCAGCAAAAGAGCAAAGAGCCGTCACCGACCAAACGGCAGCAAGACATGAACAGCGAGAACTACCAAAGTGGCCCCAGGTAATTCACCAGATGCAAAAGGGCCACAGAGTAGCGTCCATTTATGATCACCCAGAAGAGGAATATTGGAAGGACCACATTCAGATTATGGCCTGAATATTTTACATCTGCTGATAACGTGTACAATAAAGGACTAGTAATGGGCAAACCCATGACAACCATCCAAGCTAAAGCAGACAGCTGGGGGCAGATATTCTCAGACTGGGCCGGGGCCATAGATATTGCAGCTCTCCCGCCTAAAAATAGCAGCGTGCAGCCGCCCCAGAAAAGGTGCATCTTTTAGATTCGCCAATTCTTGCTCTTTGCTTGACTTTTCCAATTTGTCCTGGTGCCGTGACAAGTTGGGTTTTGGGTTTGGAGTTCATATCCGCTGTTTTATGGCCACTGACATCAAGACCAGGGGTTAATAACGGAGAGGCGTCTATAAGAATCCCTCATTAATAACCCCATAGTTAGATTGTAAAGAGAAACGCAGCCAGAATAAAGTCCTTTAATTGAAATAAAGGCACCGACTCCTTTTTTCAAATAAAAAGCAAAGTTATGCTCACCTTTACACCTAATCCACTGAACCCCATGTCCCCCGTAAAAGAGCAAAAATAATAAAACACCATATTCCTCACCTGTCCAACGATAATCCATTAATGGGCATGTCCCACGACAATCCGGATGATTTAGAGAGCGGTCACAGATTGAGAATTTTGTTATGCAGCGAGTGGGTGACTGGGGTTTATCAGCAGTGAACTCAGGTGACCTTTCTCACCTCACCACTACACATTAGAGGAGCGTTCTCACGCCCCTGTCTCATTGTGAACCGGCTCGCGTGGATAGCGTTCGTATTAAATCATCCGGATTGTTGTGGGACATGCCCATTAATGGATTATCGTTGGACAGGTGAGAAATAAGTTTTATTATTTTTGGTCTTTTACAAGAGACATGGGCTTCAGTGGATTAGGCGTTAGGTGAGTATAACTTTGCTTTTTATTTCAAATAAAGGAGTCGGTGTCTTTTTCAATTAAATGCCTTTATTCTGGCTGGGTTTTGTTTTACACTCTACCTATGGGGGCGTCTTATAGATGACTCTCCATTACTAACAACTGGTCTTGATGTCGGCGGCCACAGAACAGCTGACATCATCTCCAAACTTATTACGCCACTTGCTAACGCACCAGGGCAAGTGGGAAGAATCGGGCAAAGCACCAGAATTGGCGTATCTAATAGATGCGCCACTTATCGGACGGCTGCGGGTGGGCAATATCCATGTCCCCTTACCTGCTTGAGCAGAGCATAGCAGCCCCCAAATATCAGCTTTAGCTTGGCTGGTTGTCAAAAATGGGGGGGGGGGTTGGCACACTTAAAAAAATTGCTTAGTTAAATAATTAAAAAAAAAAAAACACGGCGTGGGGACCCTTCCATTCTTGATAACCAGCCAAGCTAAAGCTGACAGCTGTGGGTTGCAGCCCACAGCTGTCGCTTTTGATAAATACTCCCATCAGCCTCGCCTGCTCTCACTATCAGTGACAGTAGGCTGCCTGTGACCGGCGGGAAACTTTACTGCCGGTCACAGCTACTGGCTCACGCTGTCATCTGTATGAAACCGTGGGAACTGCATCGCTGTGACTAGCGGTAACTAGATCAGAGCCGGTGTTTCTCGCGCTGTCACACAGATGACAGGGTGGGAAACAGCCGATGTTCAGGGTGCTGAACCCAAACAGTAGCACAAACTTCCTGGAGAAGGCCGTGTTCGGGGTCCGTGCACATACAATAGGTGTTCGGTATGGACCGCCAACTTTACTGTTCGGGTTCACCCATCACTATAAAGGACTAAAACCCCACAAATCTTCCTTTTGATACTGGCAGTTCCAGATGTGGGTCAATGAGTTTGGTGGCTCAACCTGAGATGGATGCCACGTTCCAACGGAAACAGCGGCAAAGGCAAATGCAACAGCGATTCCGCGAGGAGATGGAGAAGAAGCAATGCCAGGATGCGGTGCCCGCTGCGGACGCGGGGGGAGGCGGTGAGATTAGATCCCAATTCATTAGAGTCGAGCAGAAAGTATCGCAGGAGGCTGGTCCAGCGGCCATGGAGGTAGTCGGTGACCCCTAGGCCAGAGCTTTTATTTACAGGGGTCTTTTGTGCCTCTCACACTCATCCGCTTCTACACTAAGTGTAACCTTCCTCCGACACTCGATAGTGATGATCATACAGATTATTCTAATGAACGTCACATAATGAAATGATCATGTACGGACCTAATTCTGCCTGATTCCCCCCTACTGCAGGAACATCTACCGCTCTGAGGGTCCCCCCTGTAGGACACAGCACCCCGGCCTCAGTGCCAGACGCAGCTGCTCCCCCGGATGAGTATCTGCCAGGTGAGACTTTGCACCGTCACCTTTTGCAACCCTGAAATTGGTGATTGAAGATAAGACACAAACATATGGAATAGTCTGTACGTTTAATCAATAAATATATTTCCGGTGATCTGGTGCATTGACTGCTTTCTGTTACACTAAAGCTGCCCACCACAATCTAGCATCTTTGGGGGTCTCACCACAGCAGGCGGATCGGTAATGTAGGACTATCGGTGATAGATAAGATGAGGACCGACATCAGTTTACGTGTCAAGATCATATTGTGCACAAAAAGCGGCCACGACAGCCGTCTCTAGGCATCTCTATATACGTCCGTACGAGGCGGACTCTGCGCCGGGAGCGGCCTCACAATCACTGACGTCTCCACAGGGCTCGGACCCCGCTCCTCAGCGGCAGGTTATAGGTTCGGCCCCTGATGTTCGTGCATGACACAGACATTTCATGCCACATAGCAGACGTGGACCGTGAGCCGCTCAGGGCAAAGCAGGATGGTGGGCTCTGCCCAATCGGGGCACAGGATTAGAAAATATGAACCTTACGGTAACGGCCCCCGTCATGTGTAACAAGGGACAGGCCGTGCGGGGAGGAGAATGACTGTCACTTGCATATTCTCTGCCTTCACTTTCTGGTAATGTCTCTCTTTGACGTTTTCAGATGACCCGGAGCTTTGGGACATCCCTGTGGAGTTCGAGAGCGTCTCCAACACGACGGCGGCTCCGGCCTCTCTGTCCAGACCTGCGACCCCTCTCGTACACCATCAGATGACAACACGGAGCAAGACCCCCCAAAGACCGAACAATGAGCGGCAGCCGATGAGAACGATGTCGTGGAACCAGGCGGTGAGAAACGTGACCGGACAGCAGCGAACAGGTGACATAGATGTGTTCATAGAGCCGTCGTTCTGCGCCGCCCCCGGTGTAGGGGAACCGCACGAATGTGGCAGATCCTTATAAAACCTCTTATTGATCTATGTTATGTTTTTTTACACTTTGAAGATAAAAGTCCGCACTGTCACGACATGAAGAAGCGGCGGCTCGACCCCTCGTGACCGAGATCTTCCTCGCACACATTCTCCTATAATGCTGAACGCCGTCACTTTAAGAATACGGATCGTTAAATTCTCCATCTGACGAGCAAAAGAGGCAGCGAGGTTTCCCACCTGCCGGACGGAGATGGATGTTCTGCTTTGTTTTAGAAGATTGTGACGTTTTATTCACGTTTAATAAAAGAAATGTTACGTTTTATTATTGAACATTTTAACATGTTTTATTCGCTCGGCCCCTTTTATCATCTCGTCATCAGGTCTGCATTGTGTAAAGCTGAAAAAGATCCTCTGCCCCATCGGGAAAAGCAGACGGGGGTCCGATCGTCATCCGTCATTGCAGAAATCAACGTGCACGGAGGAAAGAGCGTCTCCTTGACCGGGCGGATCCTCCACCGCCATGATCAGGTTGTCTTCTCTATTAATCTGATTGTCAGCAGCGACGGATCACGTAAGCGGGTGAGACTGATGCCGGCAAACTTGGGGGTCCAAGGCTCCACCATGGCTTCATCATCACTCGTGAACTAAGGAGAAGTCTATCTGGTGGCACCTTGGACTCTTAGATCCAGAAGATTCATCCTCCCCCACGGGGGTCTCCTTTACTGTCTTCTAAGAATCTCATGTGCACCGTCCAGCGTTTACAAGTTGGACCCATTTTGGAGGTTGCTATTCTGAAGTTTTTTTTTCCTGCAACCAAAAATGTTGTCATCCATTTTTTATTTTTTTTTACTCTTTCTAGATCAGACGTTTATGGACACGGCGATTTGTATTTATATATATATTTTTTTTTTAATGGGGGGGGGGGGGTGGCACCATGTTAGCCAGATGAAAAAGGAATGTTCTGTGTGAAAAAACAAAACGGATAATCTTGTAGTTATGAGACCTTTTAATGGCTAACAAAAATAAAATAAATAATATTAAAAAGAGCTTTTGAGACATCTTAGGTCCCTTCCTCTGGCACGGTATCACACGTTTTGGAAAGAACACAACAGAATATGAGGAATCTGGTCCAGAGACGGTGAGGGCGCAGTGACTCTGCTCCAGAGACGGACACTGAGGGCGCCGTGACTCTGCTCCAGAGACGGACACTGAGGGCGCCGTGACTCTGCTCCAGAGACGGACACTGAGGGCGCCGTGACTCTGCTCCAGAGACGGACACTGAGGGCGCCGTGACTCTGCTCCAGAGACGGACACTGAGCGCACAGTGACTCGGCTCCAGAGACGGACACTGAGGGCGCCGTGACTCTGCTCCAGAGACGGACACTGAGCGCACAGTGACTCGGCTCCAGAGACGGACACTGAGGGCGCCGTGACTCTGCTCCAGAGACGGACACTGAGCGCACCATGACTCGGCCCCAGAGACGGATACTGAGCACACCGTGACTCGGCTCCAGAGACGGACACTGAGAGCGCCGTGACTCTGCTCCAGAGACGGACACTGAGCGCACCATGACTCGGCCCTAGAGACGGACACTGAGCACGCCGTGACTCGGCTCCAGAGACTGTGAGTGCACCAGGCCTCTGATCTTAATTAGATATTGGGGCAATAAAACGTACCTACCTCTAATTAATGATTCATTCTCTGAGCTCAGTTTGGTTAAGTGTTCATTATTACACGATGCCGCTCTTTTGTTTGTGCATATATTTGTGTTTCTTCAGAAACTTTGTTACACCGTGCCCAAGGAAGGGACCTAAGAAGTCCCAAAAGCGGCTGTGTAACATCATTTATTTTAGTCATTAAAACGTACCATAAGTACAATGTTGTTTTGTTATTCCCACCGAGAGCAGTATTTTGATTTTTTTTTTTTTTATAGATATCTTATTATGAGGGGAGCGACTTTATTATTTTTTATAACCTCAAGTTCATCAATGTCTTTCCTAGATCGGACAGTCTGTAGCTGCAGGATGAGGCTCAAGTGTTTCACAGACCTGCAACCCGGTCTCCTATGCGACTTTGGGGTCCGGACACTTCAATGAGACACATTCAGTACAAAACCAGTCTGGACCCAGCAGCCCCCCAACATCCACTGCGGTGTTATGGGAGGTCACGGAGGAGGGTGCAGGCAGGGCCGTGCCTATAGATTCTCTAGTTTGGCAACTGGAGCTTGCAGACAAAGCCTAGAGATGCTGTGATTAATATCCACAACAGCATCCGAGCCCCCCAGTGTCAAAAATCCTAGGAGTCCGAGTCCCACCTAAATGAACGCACTGATAAAATACACAGCTAAGGTGACAATACTCATGTATGAATGAGCAGCGTAGGATCATACGCGAGGGCCCTTTTTGGTAAGTCATTCTCAATTGTGAGGAAACAGCACATGCTTTGGGACTGGCGTGCAATCATACATGAGGGGACTGGCATGGGAAACAGGATGTTGTCGCACGACCACATAAGAGGGGATGGCGCTGGACTGTGGCGTGCGATCATACGAGGGTGCCGGCGAGGGACCCGGGACTGTGTCGCGCAATCATGCATGAAGGAACCGTGGTGCAAGATCATACACGAGGGGACAGTGTGGGACTGTAGCGTGAGATCATACACAAGGGGACAGTGCGGGACCCGGAACTGTAGCGTGAGATCATACACGAGGGGACAGTGCAGGACTGTGGCGTGTAATCATACATGAGGGGACAGTGCGGGACCCGGGACTGTGGCGTGTAATCCTACATGAGGGGACGGCGTGGGACCGTGGCACGCAATCATACATGAAGGGACCGTGGTGGTGCGAGATCATACACGAGGGGACAGTGCGGGACCCTGGACTGTGGCACGCAATCATACATGAAGGGACCTTGGAGCGCGATCATAAATGAGGGGACAGTGCGGGACCCGGGACTGTGGCACGCAATCATACATGAAGGGACTGTGGTGCGAGATCATACACGAGGGGACGGCGTGGGACTGTGGCACGCAATCATACATGAAGGGACCGTGGTGCGAGATCATACATGAGGGGACAGTGCGGGACCTGGGACTGTGGCACGCAATCATACATGAAGGGACCGTGGTGCGCGATCATACACGAGGGGACAGTGCGGGACCCAGGACTGTGGCACGCAATCATACATGAAGGGACCGTGGTGCGCGATCATACACGAGGGGACAGTGCGGGACCCAGGACTGTGGCACGCAATCATACATGAAGGGACCGTGGTGCGCGATCATACACGAGGGGACAGTGCGGGACCCAGGACTGTGGCGAATGAAAACAAAGCCAAGATGAAAAATAACCCAAACACAGAATCAGACGTCATAACAGACGTAAAATAAGGCTTCCTTTATTAATATCAGTCTACAGAGGCGGTAAAAAGAGAAAAGTGCAAATTTGTACAGAAAGATGCAGGACAAAAGTGCAAACGGGAAAATTCACAGCTCCGGGAATCCCACAAATCTCATTTCTTTCAGCTTAATACAGTGTTAAATAATGTGAGGAAGAGGCTCATTTACGGGAAGGGCTGGATGCAAAGATGTCTACAGATATGGGAAGAATTCAGTAGCATTTTTTTTTAATTATTTTAGTAATTATTTTGTGTCCACAGGAAGAAAAAAATTAAAATAATTGGTGGAAAATAAACCAAAAGCATGCACAACGTAAATGGAGAAAAACGATCTGAAACCGGAAGAAAATGATAAAATACATTTGTAAAATAAATATTCACCTGCCGCCTAATAATCCCTCATCAGACCTCCGCCGACTGTAGATGATCCCACCCCTCCCCCGCTCCTGACAACCCAGCCGCTGCTTCACCCTGGGATGGAGGGTCTGCACTTCTACAGCCTTTACCGATGGACGACATAGGAAACCAACGCTCGGGGTCCGCACCGTCCGGACAGGGAGGCTACACTAGTCCGGTAAGATCAGCGCTTTTCCTGATACATTCACTACAAGTTTGCTTAAAGGGGTTCTCTACTTTGGGCTTCCACGTGCCGTAGCACTTCATGGATGTTTTATTTGGAAAAGGAGCCCTTTAAACAAAGCAGAGAGTCCGTTTCCCCGATGATCTAAGTGCTGGTTGTTGCATAGAACCACAAAAAAAAACAACCCACAAGACCGAGACCTAGAACATCACATTAAGTTGTGCATTTAAACTGCAACTTTTACTGAACAGACGGGACGGTGACGTTGACCGCGCGACAATGAAACGTACGACGAGTCCCGGATCCGTGCGACTTACTAACAAAAAAATATCGACCTGGTGTAAACTCCAATATGAGCCGTGCCGCTCGACAATTAATACTGCTCGCAGGTTACGTTGCTTTTCTTAAAAAGTGCCAAAAGTGAGAGGGGAAAAAAAAAAAAACAAGCAGGTTTCAAGTATAAGATGCCGCCACGGATTGTGAGAGGAGCTGGGACGCGACTAACTACAGACGTGACCGACCACCAGACATCAAGGCACCTACAGAGCTTCACCAGAAGACCCCCGCACAGGACCACCGCCATCTAACATCCTTGCACCACTTATCATTTAAGCTCTTCAGCGGCAGAGTTTGGTTTTACGTGGTGAGGGAGCCACGGATTTAACCCCCTCACCACCTCTCCGGCCGCACCAAACACGAATCACTTACATAATGACATATCCACCACCTGCGGCCCCAACTCCAGACTCCGGAGAAGAAATCAAAAAGCTCGACCCATGTCTTAAATAAAAAAAAAATCCCAGGTTCTCAAGGCACTAAAATTCGCAGCGGATAATATTCGGGTGGGGGAGGAGCTGGGTTCAAGTTGCCTTTATACACTTTTACATTCACATTAAATCTAATAAAAGGAGAGAGCAAAAAGGATTTTTTTTTTAATAGTTTTTTTTTTATATTTAAAGTGACTGATGAGGTCGGGACGGGCCGCTCCGCATCGTCTGTAACCCTCTAACATTCGGCTATTAATTATTACTACTGTTGTCCAACAACATAAATATATTTATATATCACAGTGTGTCCACATCATAATGATGGCAGAGAATTGTCCTCACCGAACTTTGTTTCTTTTTACTTTAATTATCTTTTTCTGTTTAATAAACTTCTATATATTTATATATTTTATAACTTTTATTCCGTACGTTGTAATGCTGCAGTCAATCGCCGTTAATAGTTCTGAAAGCATTAATGACCTATTACCGGAGAGCGGAGCGAACGCTGCGCCCTCCCCCTGCTCTCGCGGGCTGAACCGTGCCCCAATCTCACGCCACCCCAGTGTATGATGGTGCCCGGCTGTGGGGTGCCCCCTGCAGCCGATGTTCCTGCCTCCTCGGTGGGACAAGTAACGGCCGGGACGTGGGTGCCGCACTATGGACGCAGCCAGCGCCACCAGGACGTGTGCAGTCCACCAGCCGGCCGTCTTCCTAGGTAGTCCGCAGGTTGGATCCTTGTGGGTTACTGATGGATTTCTGAAGGCTGCTGCTGATGTTGAAGTTTTGTAAAGAAGTAGTCACAGTCGGGGGAAACTGGCTAATGGGCTGGGGAGGTGACGGCCCGCCGGGTCCACTCCACTGGCTTTGGAACGGTGTGCTTTGGAAGCCGTACTGTTGCGGGCAGATTCCTTTGGGGTAGTGAGCCAAAGAGTTGGCAGAGGCAGCAGGCATCGAGGCGGGGACCCCCAGGGACGGAGTCATAGACACGCACAGCTGTCCAGGGGCAGAAAACTTCCGCGCCATTCCAGGTCCCTTAGAAAAATAACAGGTGAAATGGTCAGGATTCTGCCGTCGGACGTTGTGTGACCGGGCGCTGTAGTTCGGCGTCGCCGCTCACCTCGTAGCTTGGGTGTCCGGACTTGCTGCTCTTTTTTCCAGTCAGGTTCATGGCGTCCCGAGCCCAGTTGTCCACCAGTTTGTGCAAGTCGTCCGTAAAGGTTCCCTTACGGCTGGAGGAGGAAGCGGGGACCGTGTTTGACTGGGGGGCAGCAGTATTCGAAGGGGCCACCGTGTTGGTGCTGCTTGTTCCTGCAAGAGAGAGGTCAGATCGTGGGTAAAGAGACTTGTTTGTGAGACGTCTCGCACGGGACACCCGGCGCCCTCCATGTCTAATGGAAACTGCTGCCTACATGATTAGTGACAGAACATGGGACTGGCGCCCCCCATGGGCGAATGTTATGGGCAGGAGATGGTTAGTGTGCACAGACCCCACTGCCTAAAGCCCAAGTCACACCCGATGTTCACATACGCATTGCATCCATTATTTACAGAAAGCAGAAACTCGGCCTCTGACCATTTCCCCGGATCCATTGTCATTTTATTTTTGCAAAGAGTTTAGTCAATTCACTGGACCGTGGTACAAAAAAAAAAAAAAGACCGGTGACTAAAGGCTTAGGCGAACGTGAGAAGACGTGTGCACTGGACGCAAGGCTTCACCTCCGTACACGAGGGCAGTGACCCACGTACATGTGCTCCAGAGCTGCGAGCATGTGGTGCTTGTAAAGATGCATTTCAGCACGTTAACAATTATGATACATCCAGCTCGGACGGGCAGCGTGCACGGGGCGGCCGACGGGCAGCGTGCACGGGGCGGCCGACGGGCAGCGTGCACGGGGCGGCCGACGGGCAGCGTGCACGGGGCGGCCGACGGGCAGCGTGCACGGGGCGGCCGACGGGCAGCGTGCACGGGGCGGCCGACGGGCAGCGTGCACGGGGCGGCCGACGGGCAGCGTGCACGGGGCGGCCGACGGGCAGCGTGCACGGGGCGGCCGACGGGCAGCGTGCACGGGGCGGCCGACGGGCAGCGTGCACGGGGCGGCCGACGGGCAGCGTGCACGGGGCGGCCGACGGGCAGCGTGCACGGGGCGGCCGACGGGCAGCGTGCACGGGGCGGCCGACGGGCAGCGTGCACGGGGCGGCCGACGGGCAGCGTGCACGGGGCGGCCGACGGGCAGCGTGCACGGGGCGGCCGACGGGCAGCGTGCACGGGGCGGCCGACGGGCAGCGTGCACGGGGCGGCCGACGGGCAGCGTGCACGGGGCGGCCGACGGGTCTCAAACACTCCAGCCATGACCGAGCATAAGCGTCTGAAACATGCTGTCTGTCCTGCACGCTCCCCGTCATAGCTGGATGTATGATTATTAACATGGAAAGTGCTGGGATGCGTCTTTACAACCACACGATTGCTGCTGCCCATCTGGCCGCCAGGATTGTTTGTACTCGTTTGGAAGCAGTGGGGTTTATTGCTTGCTCCGGAGCTGCGCTCACTGTTCTGCTACGTATATGTACAGAAGTCGTAAGCGCTTATATTTCTAAGCCCCCGTGACTGGATTATCAGCCCCCGTGTGTGGTCCTATGGCGGCACCAGCCCTACGATCAGTGCCGGGACACTTTACGCTGTGGCGCCCGGACAGAACATGGGATGAGGACGTTATCCGCGGACATGAGACAGATAGATGTACATAAAGGATAATTACTACAGAGCTGGTTGCAAGGACAGACTTTTTTCACCATCTTCCCTGAAGCAGAGAGAGAGAGAAAAAAAAGTGTTAGCTCGGAGCCGGCGGCATGAACCGATAGCGGGGGAGAAGGAGATCAGAGAGTAAGAAGAAGCGAGTGGTCGGGGAGGGATCAGCCAGAGCGCAGGCGGCATTCAGCAGAGCAGCCCTCCACTGGCCACACACAAAGCTGCGGGTTAAGGCAATGAGGTGAAGCTGGAGGGGCATCAGCAGACGACAGACCTGTCAGCAGCACAAGGGGCTTCCAAGATGTCAGCCAGCGCCGGACGCGTTAATGGAAAAGCTGATTAACTGCCCTGAAAAACCCACGACTGCCGGGGATCCCTGCTGTAAATGCGCATGTAACCTGCACTGACACACTGTAACAAACGGCGAGGATGTGATACGTATACGATAATGTACAAAGGAGACATCACAAGGCCGGAGGATCCAGACCGGCAGGAAAACTGCACAAGGGGAGCTCAGCGACGTCCTCTGCAGCTGCCGCGGAAATGCACATCCTAGTGTGAATGCTGGGACTTGTAGTGGGAGAGCACAGAATACAAACATGTTGTCTAGAAGCCTCTCTGCAGCGATTTGGGAATACTTTGCCTTTAACCCCTTCTAGACAATAGTAGCTGACATGTCTGGAGTGTCGTTATACAGCCGGCATCGGCCCGTAACGGCAGCGGACATCACCAGCAGTCACCGACAGCGGCAACTAAATCGTACGATTGCAGGCAAAGGGGTTTGTCATGGCAGCCGAGGACGCGAGTCACATCCCCCCGTGGCAGCCGAGGACGCGAGTCACATTCCCCTTCCCCGTGGCAGCCGAGGACGCGAGTCACATTCCCCTTCCCCCGTGGCAGCCGAGGTCGCGAGTCCCACCCCCCCCTGTGGTAGCCGATGACGCAAGTCAAATCCCCGTGGCAGCCGAGGACGCAAGTCACAGCCCTCAGTGGCAGCCGAGGATGTGAGTCACATCCCCCCCATGGCAGCCGAAGACGCAAGTCACATCCCCCGTGGCAGCCGAGAACGCCACTCACATCCCCTCCCCCCGTGGCAGCCGAGGACGTGAGTCACACCTTTCAGTGGCAGCCGAGGATGCAAGTCACACCACTCACTGGCAGCCGAGAACGCGAGTCACACACCCCCCCGGTGGCAGCCGAGAACGCGAGTCACACACCCCCCCTGTGGCAGCCGAGAACACGAGTCACACCCCCCCCCCTGTGGCAGCCGAGGACGCGAGTCACACCCCCCCCCCCCCCCTTGGCAGCCGAGGACGCGAGTCACATCCCCCCTCTCCACGGCAGCCGAGGACGCGAGTCACACACCCCCCCTGTGGCAGCCGAGAACGCGAGTCACATCCCACCTCTCCATGGCAGCAGAGGACGCGAGTCACACCCCCCCCCCCCCCTTGGCAGCCGAGGACGCGAGTCACATCCCCCCTCTCCATGGCAGCCGAGGATGCGAGTCACACCCCCCCCCCCCCCCCTTGGCAGCCGAGGACGCGAGTCACATCCCCCCTCTCCATGGCAGCCGAGGATGCGAGTCACACCCCTCAGTGGCAGCCGAAGACGCCAGTCACACCTCTCAGTGGCAGCCGAGGGCACGAGTTTTGCCCCAAACCCCCCCACATTGCAGGATGTCACCGCAGCTGTGATCGAACCTGCCGATGACTTTTCCAGATCATTTTTCCGCACAATGAAGGTCGTCAAAACAGAAAACAATGGAGGAATGACGCTTTTTGGCGATTTCACTGCATTCTGGATTTTTTTTTTCCTGTTTTCGCTACATTATAAAGTGAATGGTGAAAACTACAACTCGTCCCGCAAAAAACATGGGGAGGAAAAAAAAATGTCTAACGCCCCATTATGGCCGATCCGTAGTAAAGGTTCGTGCGCGGCGCTCGCTCCCGGATTTCTCCACATTGACCAAAGAAAATGTCTGGGAGAGTTTTACACAACTTTCAGAGCAACAATTGGGGAACTACACCTCCCAGCATGCCCCACCACCTCTCCTATTGAGAGTTCTAGTTTTGCAGCTGCCGGAGAGAGCCAGGCTCAGGGGTGGCATCCTGGGAGCTGTAGTTCTACAACAGACCACTACTCTAGGACTCCCCGGACCCCCGTCCTGTACGGCAGCCCCATCAGTACCAGTTGGGGGGGGATGAAGCATGCGAGCAGGAGGGGACGGAGGAGAGAGACGAGGAAGGAGTAAAGAGTTACACACAAAGAGCCAAGCAGGGCGTACTGAGAAATCGCGTCCTCCTGCCCGCCACTTTGAAGGACACCCGCTCGGACGCACAGTTAAACTTGGCCCAGCCTGTGATGGAAACGGAATAAAACAGGAGACAAGAAGGACAGAGACAAAAAAAACAACAGCAGAGACAAGACACGTGAGCCCGGCATCATCAGCAGCAGCACAGAGGATTTACAGCACCGAGCACTACTGCTAATATCAAGGGCACACGAAGACTGGCACCGTACAGTAATCAGTAAGGATTGGTGAGGGTCCGGGGACCACCAGCCATTCAGGCAGAGCATCGCTAGGGTCCCACAAATCGGGCACCGAGACTACGCAATGGATGGGGGCGACATTACCAAGGAACGGCACTACCGCCAGCGGCCAGGAGATGGCAGCCTCCAGCTCTGACAGTGCACAGCTCTGGGTCCGTCCCGGCTGGCACTGGATGTCGGGGTGAGCGCAGGTTTTACCTTGTCCCTGGCCCGATAAGCTCGGTGCCGACAGCGCGGCGTCACTGGTGAAGGCAGAGCACAGGATGTCACTGGAGGGGGAAGGTTTCAGGAGTCCGGACTCTGCCACACTGCAAGGAGGTAGGAGAAGGCTCTGCTGGGGCGGGGCCGCAGGCGGAGCGCTCTGTGCGGATAGGTCGCCTACAGTAAAGAGCGATACGTGTGAGGTGGAGCGGGGCCGAGGGTCTCCACCCTGTGTGCACAGCTATTCATAGCACCGTACCTGAGTGATGGGGGCTGCGGGTCCCGTGGGAGCTCCCTCTGCTGGATTTACTGCCCTTCCCCTTGGTGGGTCTCCTCCGCCGGCCAGAGAGGGGCGCCGCGGGTGGGATAATAACAGAGGGGGGCACTTTCCCCAACGCCGTGTACAGCAGCTCGATCTCCTTCTTCTGGCGCCCGTGTAGATCCTGGATCTCTCGGAGATGTCTGGAGAGGAGAGATACGAGGTTACAAGCAGCCGTCGATGTAGCAGAGCTGGAGGCGTCACCGCGCAGGATTAATAGAGGACACGTCTGCAGCGCCGCCCTCCCCCCGCCCCGGGATAACCCCCAGCGGACCCTCACTTGTCTCGCAGTCTCCGCAGCTCCTTCTTCAGCTCCTCGTCTTCTATGTCGGACTCGTTGTCGCTGCTCATGTAGGAGGAGTTGAAGGAGTTGCTGAGGCTCTGCAGGCTGACCTTGGAGCCCAGAGAGTGCTGCGCGACCGGGCTGTCGTTGTGAGAGCCTCTGGGTGGGTCACTCAGGGAGGCCGACGACTCGGGGTGAGAGGAGGGTCCGTTCAGGTGCGGCTGAGTCTTTGGAGAGGACGACCCGGGGAGCTCGGGGTCCGTGTGTCCTGGTGAAAGTTCATCTTCGGCTCGAGAAACCGAGAAGCGACCGACTTTGCCCGTGGTTGAGGACGTGGTTACTTGGAATCGTCCCACCTGAACGGACTGTTTGGGGGAAGGACTGCGCACCGGGGGGTGCGGGAAGACGACACCATCCACAATATCCAAAGGAGCAGCCGGCAAACGCTGTGGCTCAACCAAGGTGCTCTCCGGGCTGCTGCAGGACAAGGACGAAGAGGAGGTGGACGAGGAGGAGGAAGACGACGCCGGAGGTTTCAGCACATCGTCTGTTGCAACAGAGACCTAAAAACACAAAGCAGAGACATCAGCGCCAACCATCAATGACGGGGGGACCATGTCCTGGAAATCAATGCCGCAGTTCAGGACCCCCGACATCACACACCAACCTGAAATCGCCCCATCTTAAGGACCCCGGTAGACGGCTCTGCTTCTGGCTTTGGCTTTAGTGGTTCTGGAAAAAAAAAAAGTGATTTTTCTAAAACTTTCAGAATCAGGGGACAGAGACCCCCACGATCGCTCCGAGACAGAGACCCCCACGATCGCTCCGAGACAAAGACCCCCACGATCGCTCCGAGACAAAGACCCCCACGATCGCTCCGAGATAGAGACCCCCCACGATGGCCCCGAGACAGAGACCCCCCACGATGGCCCCGAGACAGAGACCCCCCACGATGGCCCCGAGACAGAGACCCCCCACGATGGCCCCGAGACAGAGACCCCCCCACGATCGCTCCGAGACAGAGACCCCCACGATGGCCCCGAGACAGAGACCCCCCCGATCGCTCCGAGAGAGACCCCCCACGATCGCTCCGAGACAGAGACCCCCACGATTGCCCCGAGACAGAGACCCCCACGATCGCCTCGAGACAGAGACCCCCCACGATCGCCTGGAGACAGAGACCCCCACGATCGCTCCGAGACAGAGACCCCCCACGATCTCCCCGAGACAGAGACACCCCACGATCACTCTGAGACAGAGACCCCCACGATCGCTCCGAGACAGAGACCCCCCACGATCTCCCCGAGACAGAGACACCCCACGATCACTCTGAGACAGAGACCCCCACGATCGCTCCGAGACAGAGACCAGGAGTGGTAATCGCCGATTCCTCCATATTCAGTCACTTCATCCCAGCGCTCATCAGAAGTTTCCCAGCAGTTGAATTGGAGACTGAGGAGTGTGACACTTACCGTCGGCGGGGGGCTGCGAGGAGGCGCTGCTGGCAGGCACGGGGGCGCTCGTCAGGCCGGCAGCGGGTACAGGCTGTGTAGAGGAGAACACGCTGTCAGAATAGACGCCGTCTTATTTCCTGACCTCCCAGTAAAAGGCCAAAAAAGCAAAGCACAAATACAACATCACACCATGCGGGGGCGCTACTGTCTACAAGGGAGAGGACGCAGGTGACGAGGGTGCACCGAGACCAAGCCGCCATTCAGTCGTCTGGATAATCTATACACTGTAGTGGCGGCCATATTGGAGAGCGATAGCCGTGCGTCCTATAGATGGAGCATCCCACGGATAACTGTCCCAAATTCATTATTTATACTTAGTGACCCTACTGGGCGCAGGAGACCCCGCATCCTGAGCCGTCACCCTCACAACCGTCACACTCACAGCGCTGGATGCGGCGACGGTGTCGGGGCTCAATGTCCGTCTCAGTTGGAAGTCCAGGTCCTCCAGAGGCTGCTGGGACTGAAATGAGAATCAATGGGGGGGTGTGAAGGTCTGGAAACGCCTGCCTGGTGCAGTCACCCCACTACATGCCCCCCGCCCTTAGTGCACCCCACTATACGACCCCCACCCGCCCTCTGTGCACCCCACTATACGACCCCCACCCGCCCTCGGTGCACCCCACTACATGCCACCCGCCCTCTGTGCACCCCACTGCACACCCCACCTGCCCTCGGTGCACCCCACTATGCGACCCCCACCCGCCCTCGGTGCACCCCACTATACGACCCCCACCCGCCCTCGGTGCACCCCACTATACGACCCCCACCCTAGGATAAGACTACATGATCAGAAGACAGAGGAGACAGACGTGCAGAGCTCAGGGGTTATGGGGGAAGGAGGAACACGAGGCTCATGCGGCACCTGAGTTAGTGACGGTCCTGGAAGAGGAGGCAGCGGTTCGCCAGGCGGACTGCCCACTGTGTGCTCTGCCCCGGCCGGGGGCACCTACAGGACGGAGAGGCAGTGCCATCAGAGGCAAGAAATAAACAATCTGCTCATAACACCCAAACCCTGCATCATGGAGGGTCAGACTAGTACCCCCATCCTCCACTGACATCTGTCCCCATCATGCACTGCAAACAATGAATAGGACGCCGAGTTAGGATCGGAGGGTCGCAGCCAATCAGCCGCCGGATAATGATTAGAAACGAGCATTCCTGTTAGCGCGATGGAAAATATAGAGAGGACTGCTGAGCTCAAGGACTATCACTCCCATCATTTGCACAATATCTGTACTATGAAAGGATACACCAGACACCGACCCAGTCATACACATGAGATAACTTCATAATCAGTTACATCCTGTATTATACTCCAGAGCTGCACTCACTATTCTGCTGGTACAGTCACTGTGTACATACATTACATTACTGATCCTGAGTTACATCCTGTATTATACCCCAGAGCTGCACTCACTATTCTGCTGGTGCAGTCACTGTGTACATACATTACTGATCCTGAGTTACATCCTGTATTATACCCCAGAGCTGCACTCACTATTCTGCTGGTGCAGCCACTGTGTACATACATTACTGATCCTGAGTTACATCCTGTATTATACCCCAGAGCTGCACTCACTATTCTGCTGGTGCAGTCACTGTGTACATACATTACATTACTGATCCTGAGTTACATCCTGTATTATACCCCAGAGCTGCACTCACTATTCTGCTGGTGCAGTCACTGTGTACATACATTACATTACTGATCCTGAGTTACATCCTGTTTTATACCCCAGAGCTGCACTCACTATTCTGCTGGTGCAGTCACTGTGTACATACATTACATTACTGATCCTGAGTTACATCCTGTATTATACCCCAGAGCTGCACTCACTATTCTGCTGGTGCAGCCACTGTGTACATGCATTACATTACTGATCCTGAGTTACATCCTGTATTATACCCAAGAGCTGCACTCACTATTCTGCTGGTGCAGTCACTGTGTACATACATTACTGATCCTGAGTTACATCCTGTATTATACCCCAGAGCTGCACTCACTATTCTGCTGGTGCAGCCACTGTGTACATACATTACATTACTGATCCTGAGTTACATCCTGTATTATACCCCAGAGCTGCACTCACTATTCTGCTGGTGCAGCCACTGTGTACATACCGTACATTACATTACTGATCCTGAGTTACATCCTGTATTATACTCCAGAGCTGCACTCACTATTCTGCTGGTGCAGTCACTGTGTACATACATTACTGATCCTGAGTTACATCCTGTATTATACCCCAGAGCTGCACTCACTATTCTGCTGGTACAGTCACTGTGTACATACATTACATTACTGATCCTGAGTTACATCCTGTATTATACTCCAGAGCTGCACTCACTATTCTGCTGGTGCAGTCACTGTGTACATACATTACTGATCCTGAGTTACATCCTGTATTATACCCCAGAGCTGCACTCACTATTCTGCTGGTGCAGCCACTGTGTACATACATTACATTACTGATCCTGCGTTACATCCTCTATTATACCCAAGAGCTGCACTCACTATTCTGCTGGTGCAGTCACTGTGTACATACATTACATTACTGATCCTGCGTTACATCCTCTATTATACCCAAGAGCTGCACTCACTATTCTGCTGGTGCAGTCACTGTGTACATACATTACATTACTGATCCTGCGTTACATCCTCTATTATACCCAAGAGCTGCACTCACTATTCTGCTGGTGCAGTCACTGTGTACATACATTACATTACTGATCCTGAAAGATTTCAGCTCTGGATAATGACCTACAGTGGCTTGCAAAATTACTCACGCCCTTAGCATTTTTCCTGTTTTGTTACCTCACAACCTAGAATTTTACTGTTTTTAGTGTTGGCATCAGTTCATGTAGAGAACGTGCCAATAACTGAACTTTTTTTTTTCTTTTTATTGTGAAAAAAAACTAATAAGACAAAATAAGTGAAACCTTCAGTGTGCATAACTATTCACCCCCTAAAGTCAGTACTTTGTAGATCCTCCTTTTGCAGCAATTACAGCTGCAGTCGCTTTGGATATGTCTCTGAGTTTTCCACTTCTGTCCAGTGGAATTTTTGCTCATTCCTGAAGGTAAAACTGCTCCAGCTCCTTCAGGTTAGATGATGTTTCCTCTGGTGACCAGAGATCTTCACGTCTGACCACAGATTCTCCGGTGGATGAAGGTCGGGGCCGTGACTCGGCCGCTGCAGAACATTCACACATTTCCCCTTACACCACTTGAGTGTTGTTTTAGCAGTATGCTTTGGGCCATTGTCTTGTTGGAAGGTGGTCTCTGTCCCAGTCTCAAGACAAACAGGTTTTGCTCAAGAACATCCCTGTATTTTCGCATCATCTTCCCCTCGACTCGGACAATTTTCCCTGTCCCTGCTGCTGATAAACATCCCCACAGCATGATGCTGCCACCACTGTGGGGTTGGTGTTCTTAAGGCAATGAGCGGTGTTGGTTTGGTGCCAGCTTGGTGGCCAAAAAGTTAAATTTTGGTCTCCTTTGACCACAGCACCTTCTTACATTTGGTAAATCTCTCACATGTCCCTTGGCAAACTCAAAACGAGCCTTACACACACATTTTCAGTAAAGGCTTTTTTTTTGCTGCCCACTCTTCCATAAAGGCCAACTCAATGAAGTGTACGGCATATTGTGGTCGTATGGACAGATACTCCAGTCTCTGCTTGGGAACTCTGCAGCTCCTTCAGGGTTACATTTAGTCTCTGTGCTGCCTCCCTGATTAATGTCCTCCTTGCAAGAGTAGAGTTTTGGCGGGTGCCCTCTCTTGGCAGGTTTGTTGTGGTATCATGTTCTTTCCATTTGATAATGTATTTGATGGTGTTCCGGGGAATTATCAGAGGTTGGGAGCTTATTTTTATAACCTAACCCTGACTTATACTTCTCCACAACTTTGTCCTTGATTTGTTTGTAGAGCTCCTTGGCCTTCATGGCGTTGTGTAGAGATCTCTTTGGTCTTCATGGTTTTGTGTGGAGATCTCATTGGTCTTCATCGTGTTGTGTAGAGATCTCCTTGGTTTTTATGGTGTTGTGTGGAGATCTATTTGGTCTTCATTGTATTTTGTGGAGAGCTCCACACAACACCATGAAGACCAATGAGATCTCCTTGGTCATCATGGCATTGTGTGGAGATCTCCTTGGCGTTGTGTGGAGATCTCCTTGGTCATCATGGCATTGTGTGGAGATCTTCAGCGGAGATCTCCTTGGTCTTCATGGTGTTGTGTGGAGATCTCCTTGGTCTTCATGGTGTTGTGTGGAGATCTCCTTGGTCTTCATGGTGTTGTGTGGAGATCTCTTTGGTCTTCATTGTATTTTGTGGAGAGCTCCACACAACACCATGAAGACCAATGAGATCTCCTTGGTCATCATGGCATTGTGTGGAGATCTCCTTGGCATTGTGTGGAGATCTCCTTGGCGTTGTGTGGAGATCTCCTTGGTCATCATGGCATTGTGTGGAGATCTTCAGCGGAGATCTCCTTGGTCTTCATGGTGTTGTGTGGAGATCTCCTTGGTCTTCATGGTGTTGTGTGGAGATCTCCTTGGTCTTCATGGTGTTGTGTGGAGATCTCCTTGGTCTTCATGGTGTTGTGTGGAGATCTTCAGTGGAGATCTCCTTGGTCTTCATGGTGTTGTGTGGAGATCTCCTTGGTCTTCATGGTGTTCATGGTGTTATGTGGAGATCTCCTTGGCCTTCATGGTGTTGTGTGGAGATCTCCTTGGTCTTCATGGTGTTGTGTGGAGATCTCCTTGGTCTTCATGGTGTTGTGTGGAGATCTTCAGTGGAGATCTCCTTGGTCTTCATGGTGTTGTGTGGAGATCTCCTTGGTCTTCATGGTGTTCATGGTGTTGTGTGGAGATCTCCTTGGTCTTCATGGTGTTCATGGTGTTGTGTGGAGATCTCCTTGGTCTTCATGGTGTTCATGGTGTTATGTGGAGATCTCCTTGGCCTTCATGGTGTTGTGTGGAGATCTCCTTGGTCTTCATGGTGTTGTGTGGAGATCTCCTTGGTCTTCATGGTGTTGTGTGGAGATCTTCAGTGGAGATCTCCTTGGTCTTCATGGTGTTGTGTGGAGATCTCCTTGGTCTTCATGGTGTTGTGTGGAGATCTCCTTGGTCTTCATGGTGTTGTGTGGAGATCTCCTTGGTCTTCATGGTGTTGTGTGGAGATCTTCAGTGGAGATCTCCTTGGTCTTCATGGTGTTGTGTGGAGATCTCCTTGGTCTTCATGGTGTTCATGGTGTTATGTGGAGATCTCCTTGGCCTTCATGGTGTTGTGTGGAGATCTCCTTGGTCTTCATGGTGTTGTGTGGAGATCTCCTTGGTCTTCATGGTGTTGTGTGGAGATCTCCTTGGTCTTCATGGTGTTGTGTGGAGATCTTCAGTGGAGATCTCCTTGGTCTTCATGGTGTTGTGTGGAGATCTCCTTGGTCTTCATGGTGTTCATGGTGTTATGTGGAGATCTCCTTGGTCTTCATGGTGTTGTGTGGAGATCTCCTTGGTCTTCATGGTGTTCATGGTGTTATGTGGAGATCTCCTTGGCCTTCATGGTGTTGTGTGGAGATCTCCTTGGTCTTCATGGTGTTGTGCGGATATCCTTTGTGTTGTGTGGAGCTCGCCTTGGTCTTCATGGCGTTGTGTGGAGATCTCCTTGGCCTTCATGCCTCTTGGTAATGGTGTTGCAGCCTCTGTGGCCTTACACAGAGGGTACACTGTATATACTGACAGATGTGTGACACACGGGATGGGAGGGGGAGGCGTCTGGTCACCAAGCATGAGACTTATGAAGAAGATTACTGACAGCAAAAATGTTTAGGGGCTTCACAGCAAAGGTGTGAATACATATACACATGCCAATGTTTACTTATTTGATCCCATAAGTTTACCGGATGCCATATTTTTTTCACTTCGCTATCTTACACTATTTAGAGCTGATGCATTCATTACACACAAATCAGATCACAAATATTTGCACCTAGGTTGTAATGTAACAACAAAATAGGTAAAAGCCAAAGGGGGTGAATACTTACGCAAGCCATTGTATTGTCAGTGCTTCCTTTATTCGTTTCTATGGTTACTGCCCCAATTTCAGCTACTTACCGGTACCCTACTGAGTGGGGGCTTGGAAGGCGGGGTCCCGGCTTTCCCTGCTGTTGCCGTGGCGACTGGGGCTGTCACATACGTCACTGGAGTAGCAGCCTGTCCGGGGGTCGGACTTTGGCTCAGGATGGGCACACCAGTAGGTCCCAAAGGCAAACTTGAAGGCGGTGCTGTTGGCGTGGGCTTGGTCTGGCACGAGACTGTGGTGGCCGGAGGTCCGGGCAGGGGAACACCTTCGAGTCCTCCAGTAGCCTCTTGCGGAGTGAGGCCGTGTGGGGCGCCCACGCTGCCATGCTCACTGAACAGCGAGCGCAACTTCTCCTCCAGGGTTTTGATATCATCGATGCCCGCCTTTGAGCTGTCGGGGTCGCCCTCGATTGAGTGAGCGTGGGTGAGACTGGGGGCCGAGCCCGGCTGACCATGCGGCAGCGAGTGCTGAAGGCTCGGCCCTTGGTGGCCCACTGGCAAAGCTCCTGGCAATGGGACCTGGGAGGACAGAGGTGTGGAAGCTGCTCCTCCTGCCTGAGCAACGACAGGTGTGGTCGCAACGTGGGCTGGATGGATCAGTGGCTGATTGCCAGCTACGGCCAAGCCAGCAGCTGCCACCCCGGCATAGGTAAGCGGAGAAGATAAGGGCAGGGACATGCCCGCCGTACTGGCCGCCAGCGATCCCTCTGCTGACTTCATGCTGCCCTCGGGCTGAGGCACAGTCACGGGCGCACCTTCTACAAAGCTGGGTGCAGAACTGCTGCTGCTCAGCTGGACCTGTGCTGGTGGTCCGGTGCCCAGGATGACCGGAGCAGACACGGAGGTATGAGGCACGCTCCCAGCTAGGCCACTGGTCGGCTGCGGCATCGGAGGAGACGTAAGCGACTGTTGTAGCCCTGCAGCGGTGCTGACCGGGGGAACAGACTGTACAGGGGCAGACGTCATAGCAGCAGGGGCAACTGGGACCCCCATGACCAGAGGCAATGCCGGTAACGAAGACACCGGGAGAGGAGTGGCTGTGGAAACGGATACACCGGATGACTCCCCACTGGCCGGCGGCTGAGTAGACACACTGGTGATTGGAGGCACCGAGGTTGGCACACTGCTCCGTGCCGGCGTGGCAGTCACCGCCTCCACCAGCGGATGTGGGGCAGCAGTGTGCAAGCTGCTGGGGATGGTGGCAGATGGTGGGGGCAAGGTGGACGAAAAGGAGCCGGCCAGATTCGTCAGTGAGGATGGGAACGGGGGTCCGGTCTGGTTAAAGATTGGTGGAGCCGTGCTGGGACCCTCGGCCATTTGTGCCAGCTTCATCTCTGCAAAGGCATTATGCAGACTGACCGAGGACGCGGAGTGAGAGAGGTTCATCCCGGGACCGTGAGATGCTGGGACTAAAGGGAGAAAAAAAAAAGGATGATACCGACAGCCAATATATGGGGCGGGATGCAGAGCGGCCCTCATCCCCCACCAATCACCTGGAAGCGGAGGATCCTGAGCCGGAGGGGTAAAGAAGGTGGGCTCCCGCAGGCGACTCTCCGGGACCGGACTCACGATGAAGCGTCTCCCCGCGGAGTGGACCACCTGCATGTTCAGAATTGGGGCGAGGTCTGCAGGAGGACCAAACATTAAATTACCAACTCCGTCCACACGGCCCTGGTCGGGGGTCCGGTCCTCACTTCTGTGCCAGGCACAGTGCAAGCTCACGGTCCAGAACAACCCATCCAAGGACTGGACGGCACTGTTAGGAAAGAAGTGGTTGGCATTTACCTGGTCGCTGGGGCAAGTAGTAAATGGGGTCCGGATGCCTGAACTCGCCCTCCAGCTTCTGGAAGGAGAAGACGCAGTCACTATGTGCTACAGACATAAAAGGAGCAGCGTCGCAGTGGATGGGAAGGAGCAGTGCCACGGGGAAGTCGAGGGGTTGTGAAAGCTTCGGTGGGGCAGGGGCTCAGCACCTCCAGTACCTGTCCCTCCGGGTAGTAAGCGTCGTCCTTTATCTGCATGCTTTCCGCCTCCTGCTCGCCCTCCGGCTCCGCAGTTACGTCCTCGCTCAGCATCTCGTCGGCCTTTTCGATAATGTCCTTCACCTGCTCCACAAAGGATTCTCTCTCGGAGGCCAAGATGAATACGTTCTGAACCTACGGGGAGGAAAAAAAAAAACAAAGTATTTAGCGGCCGAGATGTGAAGCTTGATCCGCAGACCCTGATGTAGGCAGGTCGCTCACCATGATGGTGGCGATTTCCTCCGGGTTGTCTCCATCCAAGTCAAACTTGAAGGTGACCATCTTGCGGTTGTGGGTCTCCAGCTGGCACTCTACAACTCGATCCCCTTTGTTTGATACCTAATAGGAGAGCTGTTATGAAGACGCAGAAGGATCATAAACCATAAAAAGCTCTGCGGAGGGGTGACTCACGTTGAGAATCCTCAGTTTGGGGCGCGCCGACTTCTCGTTTCGGGATCGGCTACGCACTGACTTCCGGTAATGGCGCTTGGTGGTGCGGCCCTCGTGTCTTCCAGTGGAAGCCGCCGTTCCCTCATTGCCGTCGCTCAGACCTGATGCCACGTCTGAGTGGGCGCTGCAACAAGAAGAAAAACATATTTCATTTTGACCAAGTCTTTTTTTGGCTGGTGACCTTGTAATCCTTTACCTCCCGCGATGCATAAACCCATCTAGTGACACTTACCTGTCCATGGAGGAGACCACCTGGGTGGTCTGCGGCTGCGTCTCCACAGGGGCAGCGCTCTGAGGTACCTAAGATAAGACGTAGAATTATTACGCAGATTTATCACCCGAGCAGATGATGACAATGTACAATGGCAGCCTGACACAAAGCAAAGACCATCGGCCGCTCATCTGCTTCAACATGCAGGACTGGTGACCGATGCCCAGCCCCCCGCCATGCAGCACCGGACCCCCAGCAGTGAGGAGGAGCAGAAGACACAGCAATAGCCCAGCAGCGGTGAGACATGGACCCTCCGGGCTGAGCCATGCTAGTGGGAAGGTGAAAGACTCACGCCCCAGGAGAAAGACCAGTGACAGCACGACCGCCACAACATGGAGCCACACTGCGGTGAGAGAAAGAGGACCATGTATGGGGGTCCACAGGGTCCCAAGTGTTCACAAGATTACATGTACGGGGGTCCGCACGGTCCCAAGGTGCTCACAAGATTTCATGTACGGGGGTCCGCAGGGTGCTCACATGATTACATGTACGGGGGTTCGCAGGGTGCTCACAAGATTACATGTACGGGGCTTCGCAGGGTCCCAAGGTGCTCACAAGATTACATGTACGGGGGTCCGCGGGGTCCCAAAGTGCTCACAAGATTACATGTACGGGGGTCCGCAGGGTGCTCACAACATTACATGTACAGGGGTCCGCAGGGTCCCAAGGTGCTCACAAGATTACATTTACAGGGGTCTGCAGGGTGCTCACACTATTACATGTATGGGGGGGTCCACAGGATCCCAAGGTGCTCACAATATTACATTTACGGGGGTCCGCAGGGTCCCAAAGTGCTCACAATATTACATGTATGGGGGTCCGCAGGGTCCCAAGGTGCTCACAAGATTACATTTACAGGGGTCTGCAGGGTGCTCACACTATTACATGTATGGGGGTTGCAGGATCCCAAGGTGCTCACAATATTACATGTATGGGGGTCCGCAGGGTCCCAAAGTGCTCACAATATTACATGTATGGGGGTCCGCAGGGTCCCAAGGTGCTCACAATATTACATGTATGGGAGTCCGCAGGGTCCCAAGGTGCTCACAATATTACATGTATGGGGGTCCGCAGGGTCCCAAGGTGCTCACATCCCTGGTCTCTCGTCAATGCTGTTTTGCCAAAATGTATCAGTTCAGGTAAAATGTCTATGGCCAAAGTTTTGATTAATGGTGGTCCGAGTGCTGAAACCCCCAATCATCACCAAAAAAGTCTCTTTCCTCCAAGACTAAAGATGCAAAGACCACGGGGCGATCTTCAGTCTAGTAAAAGAGCAGTGCTAGGCAGAGACCCTCTGCATCTCCATTTCAGCGATTGTGGGGGTCTCAAGCCAGAGGAAAGTTTCCGCCACACCTCTACGACATGCGAATCACTGTCCACCATGTCAGGTCTCGGCCGTAGCCTCCCCGTATTGTGCTGCTGTAATATGACGCCATGACTGAGAATCGCCTTCGTACCTCTGTGACGGGTTGTGATGGTGGCGCCGCAGGCTGTTGCGCTGCAGGAAGGACGCCGCTGATCTCCATGTAAGGCTGCGGCACGCTACCCTGGTAACCGGGCTGCACCAGGGGAGGGGAGACCACCGACGGAGGGTGACCAGCAGGAGGGGGTCCGGTCTCTACAGGGAAATGTGATGGAACCAGAGCAGGAAAACCCTAAAATAGAGAAAGCAAAGTATGATGTCAGCAACACAAACACGGAGAAGCGTGGCGTCTAAACATAGGGCGAGACAGTCATCCGATGCCACAATGACCACGTCACTGCGACGTACACAGACAGCTCCCCAAGCGGAGCCGGTGCCACAAGATCCTGTCTGCAGCCACCACTAGGGGGAGCTCCCTGTATACAGAGATACATGATAAGATCCTGTCTGCAGTCACCACTAGGAGGAGCTCCCTGTATACAGAGATACATGATAAGATCCTGTCTGCAGCCACCACTAGGGGGAGCTCCCTGTATACAGAGATACATGATAAGATCCTGTCTGCAGCCACCACTAGGGGGAGCTCCCTGTATACAGAGATACATGATAAGATCCTGTCTGCAGTCACCACAAGGGGGAGCTCCCTGTATACAGAGATACATGATAAGATCCTGTCTGCAGCCACCACTAGGGGGAGCTCCCTGTATACAGAGATACATGATAAGATCCTGTCTGCAGTCACCACTAGGGGGAGCTCCCTGTATAGAGAGATACATGATAAGATCCTGTCTGCAGCCACCACTAGGGGGAGCTCCCTGTATACAGAGATACATGATAAGATCCTGTCTGCAGCCACCACTAGGGGGAGCTCCCTGTATACAGAGATACATGATAAGATCCTGTCTGCAGTCACCACTAGGGGGAGCTCCCTGTATACAGAGATACATAAGATCCTGTCTGCAGCCACCACTTGGGGGAGCTCCCTGTATACAGAGATACATAAGATCCTGTCTGCAGCCACCACTAGGTGAGCTCCCTGTATACAGAGATACATGATAAGATCCTGTCTGCAGCCACCAATAGGGGGAGCTCCCTGTATACAGAGATACATGATAAGATCCTGTCTGCAGCCACCACTAGGGGGAGCTCCCTGTATACAGAGATACACGATAAGATCCTGTCTGCTGCCACCACTAGGGGAAGCTCCCTGTATACAGAGATACATGATAAGATCCTGTCTGCAGCCACCACTAGGGGGAGCTCCCTGTATAAAGAGATACATGATAAGATCCTGTCTGCAGCCACCACTAGGGGGAGCTCCCTGTATACAGAGATACATAATAAGATCCTGTCTGCAGTCACCACTAGGGGGAGCTCCCTGTATACAGAGATACATAAGATCCTGTCTATAGCCACCACTAGGGGGAGCTCCCTGTATACAGAGAGATGATAAGATTCTGTCTGCAGCCACCACTAGGGGGAGCTCCCTGTATACAGAGATACATAAGATCCTGTCTATAGCCACCACTAGGGGGAGCTCCCTGTATACAGAGAGATGATAAGATTCTGTCTGCAGCAACCACTAGGGGGAGCTCCCTGTATACAGAGATACATAAGATCCTGTCTGCAGCCACCACTAGGGGGAGCTCCCTGTATACAGAGATACATGATAAGATCCTGTCTGCAGTCACCACTAGGGGGAGCTCCCTGTATACAGAGATACATAAGATCCTGTCTGCAGCCACCACTTGGGGGAGCTCCCTGTATACAGAGATACATAAGATCCTGTCTGCAGCCACCACTAGGGGGAGCTCCCTGTATACAGAGATACATGATAACATCCTGTCTGCAGTCACCACTAGGGGGAGCTCCCTGTATACAGAGATACACGATAAGATCCTGTCTGCAGTCACCACTAGGGAAAGCTCCCTGTATACAGAGATACATGATAAGATCCTGTCTGCAGCCACCACTAGGGGGAGCTCCCTATATATAGAGATACATGATAAGATCCTGTCTGCAGCCACCACTAGGGGGAGCTCCCTGTATACAGAGATACATGATAAGATCCTGTCTGCAGCCACCACTAGTGGGAGCTCCCTGTATACAGAGATACATGATAAGATCCTGTCTGCAGCCACCACTAGGGGGAGCTTCCTGTATAAAGAGATACGTGATAAGATCCTGTCTGCAGTCACCACTAGGGGGAGCTCCCTGAATACAGAGATAATGATGAGATCACAATTTTGCCCCGTTGCACCAGTGATTATCAGATTACACTCAATCATGACAACTCATTCTTTTTCCCCCTCTTGTATATTACAGCTTGTCCGGTATCAGGATTTTCCTGCACCCTCGGCCGTGATGTCGACACCCGGGGCCGTCACTCACCTGGGGGAGCGTGGAAGCCACTTGCACCTGGGTAACGATGGGTTGGACCTGGGCAGGTTGGTTGGGCAGAGCAGCGGGTATCTGGTACTGCGCTGTTGGATGGGTCTGGGGCTGGTGCTGTGCGCTCTGAAAAGAGATGAAAAACATTCCCGAGGGCACAAATGTTACCGAGGCAGCAGCCATAATGGCCGAGGATGACGCTGCACTGTTACTGGGGAAGGAAGGGGAGAGGTCAAAAGTGTCACCTGAGCGTGTGGGGCTATCTGGACGCTGACAGCACCGGGCATGGCTGTGGGATGAGGCTGCCCGGGTACCTGTGCCAACTGCAATAAAAAGACAAAATTAAAGTGCTGAATGACGACCAGTGAACCTCAATATTGAGCCGCGGCATCTTCTTCCCCCGCGTTTCGTGCCCGCCCTAGATTTGCCCACATAACGCTAATTACGGGCAGATAAATTTGGCTCTGGATTGGGATTAGCTAATAATTGGTCCTTGGGAGAAGCGGAGTACTCACTAGTGACAACTCCCCCAATGCGGCAGCCCTTGCAACTACAACCCCCAGCATGCTAGGTCCCTTTTTTGTGGTGGAGACCCCTTTAATATCTAAAACACATTTGAGCCCCCCTGAAGACCATTACATCCAGAGGAGGAAATCCAAAGTCTGGAAAGGACCAAGAGTAAAGGGCAAGAATACAGAAACGGCACGCATGCGGGACCCCGCAGGGACCACACTGGAGGAGCGGGACCCCGCAGGGACCACACTGGAGGAGCGGGACCCCGCAGGGACCCCACTGGAGGAGCGGGACCCCACTGGAGGAGCGGGACCCCACTGGAGGAGCGGGACCCCACTGGAGGAGCGGGACCCCACTGGAGGAGCGGGACCCCACTGGAGGAGCGGGACCCCACAGGGATACTGGGGGATCATTACAACCCATCTGCTATCCTACGGTGTTGCGGGGTCCGGTCTGATCCAGCATGGCTGCAGTGTGAGATGTAGGGTCCTTCTTCCCTGCCCCCCGATGATGGAACACATAGCTAACAACCTGGGGGCCATAGATGGCGGTCTGGGCAGCGCACGTCACTCCAGATGGGGGGATGCAAAAGACTACAGGAGGGTCTTGAGGGAGTTTCAGGGGGTACGTCATGGGCATCTCCGGCTTCTGGCTGGATCCCGGAGGCAGAAGAGACAGATATTCTCCGCAGTCTCTCTGGGACGAGTCGTTGGAGTATTCCGGCCTGTTACAGATGAGTGGACACCGGGGGGCCGGGCCCGGGGGTCTGTTCAGCTCCTCGGTCACAGTCTGGAGACGATTCTGCAGCAACGCACTGTAGGAGACCTCCTCTATCCCCCCGGATGCGCAGCGGGCACAGTAGACACGGTGGGGCACGTACACGGCACCCTCGGGTCCGGAGGAATGGACGTGAAACTCGAAGACACAGCTGGGTGGTCCTTCGGTGCCCTGTGCGAGGACTGGTGGAGCAGACTGCGGCATGAACACCTGATGGAACATGATCTGGGGCTCGGCGGTCACCGGGGCAGACATGCTCCCCAGAGCGGATGGCTGGGCAGCGCCGGTCTCCAGTCTCAGCACTGGGCGGGTCAGGTAGGTTTGACCAGTCTGGTAGTTATACACGGAGCCAACTTGGGCCATCATTGGTTCATTCGGTTGCCCGGTGGCTGCTGCGGTGCTGTAGCCCTCAGCCTGTATGTTGTAGGGCACGCTGGCCAGATATATGGCCTCCGCCGGTCTCGTCTGGGAGTCTCCGGCACCATCATGTCGGAGGTTCGTTATCCTTTGTGCGCTCGTCCCATCCAGTGGGGGAATGGGGCCAAGTGTCCTTACGGGGGGCTGTCCATGATGGCGGACCTGCGACTCCAGGAAGGACGTGCTCTTTCTTCTTTGGCTGCTGGCCGCCATTGGGGACACGGTCGGTGGTGGAGAGAATGAAATGGGACGTTCGTGAATGGTCGGGAAATAGTGCGACGAGTCTGGGCGTGGAGGATGCGCCGTGGGTTGTGGCTGCAGCAATATGGAGGAGACAAGTGAGACGTTTAGACAGCAAGAAAACAGACAGATGGCACATAATACAGTCGCCGAAAACCAACGGGGAGCGGGGAGGATGGAGACGGACAACGAGAATCGGCCATTGAACACATGGCGGCCGGCGCATCGGCTGCATTGACAGAGACATGACTTGCTGTACCAGCTGCTTTCCAGAAATCACCATTTACCCCCAACATGGGCTGTCACGGGTGAGGACACCTGCACCTTCCCACCCAGCTTTCCCAGAACCCTGAGAAAAATCTGCAAGAAGATCTCGTCCATAGGGAAAAGCTGAAGTGGCAGCCACATTGGTGGTCCGCCATCACCGGGCCGATGCCAAATGATGGGTGAATACCTCTTTATGGATCAAATAATCAGTCTCGTACAATTTTGGGAGGGATAGGCCATCACCCAGATTCCCCCCCAAGAACAGACCCGTGGATGGCGGTCATTACTTCATGTTCCTGGAAAGCAGCAGCAACATGTCAGCAGCCGACGCCGCCATCGAACCGTTAATGCAGCCAGAATGGAGGCAAGACAGGCGATGTCTGGTGAGGGAGGCCGAGGAGAGGAAGGAGTTAAAGCGCTCACCTTGCCATCGGTGGCCACGTAGGTGGGCCTCCGGTAGATATCGTGCACCAGGCGCTGGAGGACCCCTTTAATAAAGTTAGGGGGTCTTCACATCTACGCAAAGCATAAAATGTTCTGAAATACTTGTATCTCAAATTCTTTCCAAATCTCTGATTGCTGTCAGTGAATGGTGACATTTATATCCCTCCTGGACTTGGGAACATGTTGAGGGTGGACAGAACACAACTGAAGCAAACCCTCAGCTGTGAGATGACTGAGCCTGTACACCGTATTTCAGTCTCCAGATGTAAACAGCAAGCAGAGATATTGGAAAGGCTACGATTATTGGATAGTTTTAGAACTTTTTGATACAGGTTTCACCTTCAGGCCACTTTCACCAAACCATCGCCGGCCTCAGCAGCGCTCGCCGGCCCCCCGCATTCAATGGGGACTTATCTGCCATGCCAGGAGGTGCAGAGGTAAGGACACATACAGGGCTGGTATAGAGGGTGGGCATGCTGCATCGCCGCCGCTGCTGGTGCTGCTTGCTGGGGCTGCCGGAGCGCATGGGCAGGATGCATTCTAGAGCCTTGGAAAGCTTGTCAGCAAAGGTTTCCTCGGGGGACGTCCAGCGAGGAGAGGTGGGGACCGACGGAGGAGGGGAGTACAGAGGCAGGAGAGGGGTGGAGGAGCAGACGGGGATGCACATGGACATGCTACGACACCGACGTGGCTATGGGGAGAGAAAACACAGAAAATCAACATAACATGAAAACAAACAGGACAATGGGGGTGAAGACAAGTGCTGGTGACAATGGAGTCTTGTGGGGTAGGGGGTGACAGCATGGATGCAGTATGGTGACCGCTAAAGAGGAAGGGGCTACTAGAAGTCGGCTCCTGGCATGGACCTCCATCTGAACCAATACCAATAAAGAGTCGGGTGTACTTTCTTTTCTCTCGTTTAACTCAACATGTTTCCTGGAAGTTGCATTAACGTGGCAAAAGACATTACTTACTGGCTAGAGGATTTTCCATAACTAAAGAGAGTGCCCCAGAGAGAGGATCTGCCCTCCGAGGAGAGGAAACCTACAGAGTAAAAGGAGGAAATTCTCCAATCACATCAGCACCCCTTCAAAAGAAACAGCTCAGCAAAAAAATTTTTTATTATGAGACACCATGTGAGCCAAACCCCCCCCCCCCCGCCCCAAAAAAAAAAAAAGACCGTAATGTGACCCACAAATTTAGGAGAGAAGGGCGCTGCCATGGGTTCTGGAAAACCCCATTACTGGTAATTAACATCTGTTCCGCTAACCCATGACAGCTCCCCGGAGAGAGTAGAAGAGACCCCGTAAACCTTAGGGAGACCAATGCCTGTAAAAGACTTCTCCTAAAGAAAAGATCGGAAGACAACCCCTAGTCTTCTAGGGCAAGAAGGTCACTAACTATAAGGGCTTAGGACCACAAGATGGCAGCTTTTCTGCATGATTATCCCCCATAGGCCATACTTAGTGCTCCGAGTACCAGATTCAAGTCCCAGGTTGGCAGTTTTGGGGCAGACATTGGCCTAAAGTTCGCCTGGAAATCCAACTATTACTTGAGGTACAAAGAGCCAACATCTGAACTTTGTCATAGCCGACAGTCACTTCTCGATTACATTCTGGAGTAATTGTAAAATGGGTCTGTCCGGTACGACATATGTTTTGTTTTGTTTTTTAACCCTGAACTTTTTAGGAACTTCTGAAATGATCTGACAGATCTTTTCATGGTAATCACCTCCCTACTTTATTTTTCCAATGTTGAGGCCAGATTAGGTGAAAACCCTTTCAAAATTCCAGGTTGTCAAATGTTGGCTGGACATCTGAGCATGGAGAATCGGGCACCGGGATCTGGAATCTCTGGTAGAACCCATGGATCAGAGTTTGACATTAGTTGAGGCCATCGGGATCACCATCGCCTGATCTTCCCTGATCTTCAGACCTGCATTATGATGAACCCATCTCCTGCTTGAGAGCTTCTCTTGGGATCCAGAGAAAACATTGTCTTTACTTTCCAGTTTTGTTTGCCTACAAACAGATCTATGTCCGAGGCTCCACATCGGTTCACAATTTGCTCCAACACCTTCGGATTAAGAGTCCACGACTTAGAAAGGTCGCTTTTCGGTTTTCCTTCCCCCTTATGTGAAGGGATAGGGGACACCATTCTGCTACCTGCAGGATCCGATCAGTTTCTGCCATCAGGGACCTAGATCTTCTTCCCTTTCTTGACAATTTATGTCCCAGTAATACTGTTGCCTGGTCAGATGCTTCTTTCATTTCACTGCTGAAAGCTCATTCAGGTTGGAGGAACCAGACCCTCTTCTTGTGACCACAAACCTAAGTCCCTCAGATGAGCTCTTCAGCCCTGAGGACTCGAGTGTTATAATCCAGGGCAAGTGACTGGATAGATTCTCCACTTGTAACCACCAGAGGAGAGAATGGATAGCAGCGGTGGGAAGAGTAAATATGGCCTCTAATCGCCCCTTTAATGTTCTTGTTTCTTCCCCAGGAATTCCCATTGCAAGTAGTGGCCGGATTAACCACCAGGGACGATACCTCCTCCTCTTCTGGAAGCAAACATTTCTGGTTGATTGAATCCAGGAGGATGAGGAGGAATAATTGTGCAGTTTTGGGATCTTGTTTCGATCCAACATCATCATCCATCAGGATGGCTCCGATTCCCCTGATCTGGTCCTTGCGGTGTCGGCTGGATCTGCCAACTAACCAGAAATCGTAGGAAATAGGGTCCTGGAAGTGGGCGGTCGCCTCTGACAAAATCATGATAAATACCGGATATTCAAAATGGAAGAGCCTGAAACTGGACTTGCTGGATCTCTCCTCCGTGCCGAGAGTCGCTCTTACGTACTTTTTGACGATCCACTCGGATCGGGACCTGCTTGGAGGCGTCAAAGCTAAAACTGCCAGGAAACTATCTGGAGAGAGAAGCTTATTGCCGGCATTGTGGATTCTATCCTGAAAGTTTTGACTTTTAGGAACTTATGGTGGAGTCTGTGTCCTTTACCAAAATGAGGGTCGAGTAGAGCACCCATCCCTCTTCTTTCGGGACTTGTATTAGAAGAGATTTTCTTTTCCCTTCCGAGGAACAGAAGCGACTAACTTTAGTCCCGATTCTACGGTATTGAGAACTTTCGGGGGTCTTTTACGCCGATACCTCATCCTTCGAAAACATTTTGTATACAAGGGTAAGACTAAGTTCGAGAACCACTTTTATTTAAGGTAATGTCCTTGTCCTGGTATGGAGCGAAGCTTTGACATGGGCTGGATATCCCCCAACCACAGAAGACCTGGCTGTCCACCATCAAGGCCCTACAGTAAAAGCCTGCTGAAGACTCCCGGCCTCTTAGGAGACATCCGCTTTCCTAGCCAGGGGGTCTTTCAATACCCCCCATATCAAAGGACAGTAACACTCTTGATATCCATTTCTTCTATGCAGGACTGACGGCACTTTTTTCTCCCCGACACGGAGCCCCGGGAGTGTGCGATGTCTTAGTGATGCACCGTCTAGGCCTCTCCTCTAAGACATAAGGATAACACCCCAGAGGTCACTCATCCCCTCAGGAGCCCTCAGATGCCGAATTAGAAGGAATCGCACCCGCCAAATGATCCCTTCCTCCGCTGCGGCCTCCTCCATCCTGCAGCCCAGACACGACCCTGCCGGCGAGTCGACCACGCTTCTGCGCTGAACCTCGCTAATCAGATCGGTCCTTTTCAGACATGTGGCGTGCCCCTTACGTCGGATGAGCCCCGCGCAGCCCCCGACTGCCGCCCCACCGCTCTGCTGCACTTCACCGGGGATGTGATGCGGCGCCCCAGCTCTCCATCTGACCGGCCGCGAGCAGCACACTGTCTGCCCCCAGGAGGTAACCGGACCACAGCAAGTACTCCATGGACAGAGCCCCAGGGTGCAGATTCCCTTCCAAGGACAGGAAACCACTGACGCCATGGGCCAGGCTCCTCCTCGTACTCTGTAGGTTTCCAGTCCTTAAAGGGCAGATCCTCCTCTCTCTCCGAGGGACTGACGTGGGGAATAAGGAAATAACGGATTCAAGTCTACTGAAACGTAGTCTGAAACGTCTACTGGAGCCTGTGGTGGCCTGAAGTCTCGCCTACATGCTTTACACTGCAGCTCCGCTCCATTTAACTACAATAGTCAACACAAGTCCGAGGCGCCCCCTTCTATATCAGGGACTATGGCTGCAATTTTGTCATTTGCCATCCTTTCCCCTGCAGCTTTGCTCATTCAGACTGGCTGCACAATCTCCGCACGGAGAGGAAATCCATTACATGTAGCACCAGCGTGACGCATTCTCTAAATGTTTACACACTGGATTATGCTCCAAACACACCCAGAGCTGCACTCCTAGTGCTGCTCCTCTTTTGCAACACAGCACAATACTAAGATCTCAGCAGTGCATTCTGGGTGGGCTTGGGGGGTGCAGAAAGGTTTCCAGGCTGCAACCAGCAGAATTGTGAATGCAGCTCTGGGTGGGACTGGAGAACAAGACGTGATGTATTGAGAGCACAGGTCCCATCATCTCTATTTCTGGGGTCGCTCGGTCTCTTTCCGGGACCCGGGATTACGGCTGCCGATCCTCAATATTTCACGAATGAACAGGATTTAATAAAACAAACAAAATTAGAATTTGAAAGAAAGAGAAGCAAAACCGAGAAATATCAGAGGGATCGGGGCTGTCCGGGGGTCCGGCCTCAGGCCCCTCGTCCTGTCTGGAGCTCAGTGATTGGGGCCATCCGGGGGTCCGGCCTCAGGCACCTCGTTCTGTCTGGAGCTCAGTGCTAACATTATAATAATATAAATAAAAGGGACATGCGGGGAACGGGCAGAGGACGGGGGTCCAGGAGGCAGAGGACGGGGGTCCAGGGCTTTACATTACATCAGGCAAATATCTCAGCGCAATGGGAAACAGAGCCTCATGCAGGACTGTGTACACTGAAAGACCACAACAGTCCCCCCCTAAATAATCCCATCAATAATGATAGAAGGCAAAGACCCCAGAAATATATCATGTTAATACTGTCGTCCTGTGAAGCAAATGGACATCCCGAATTCATGTTACCTCTATGGGGCAATAAGCGGCAGGTACCCGGATGTGATGCAGCACAAACAGAGTCCTGCTTCCCCCAAGCCCGCGAGTAAAAGGGGGGGTCCCGCGCCAGGCCCGCGAGTAAAAGGATGGGGTCTCGCGCCAGGCCCGCGAGTAAAAGGATGGGGTCCCGCGCCAGGCCCGCGAGTAAAAGGATGGGGTCTCGCACCAGGCCCGCGAGTAAAAGGATGGGGTCTCGCGCCAGGCCCGCGAGTAAAAGGATGGGGTCCCTCGCCAGGCCCGCGAGTAAAAGGATGGGGTCCCGCGCCAGGCCCGCGAGTAAAAGGATGGGGTCTCGCGCCAGGCCCGCGAGTAAAAGGATGGGGTCCCGCGCCAGGCCCGCGAGTAAAAGGATGGGGTCTCGCGCCAGGCCCGCGAGTAAAAGGATGGGGTCTCGCGCCAGGCCCGCGAGTAAAAGGATGGGGTCCCTCGCCAGGCCCGCGAGTAAAAGGATGGGGTCCCGCGCCAGGCCCGCTAGTAAGAGGATGGGGTCCTGCGCCAGGCCCGCGAGTAAAAGGTGGGGTCCCGCGCCAGGCCCGCGAGTAAAACGGGGGGAAGGGGGCCCGCGCCAGGCCCGCGAGTAAAAGGTGGGGTCCCGCGCCAGGCCCGCGAGTAAAAGGTGGGGTCCCGCGCCAGGCCCGCGAGTAAAAGGGGGGGTCCCGCGCCAGGCCCGCGAGTAAAAGGGGGGGTCCCGCGCCAGGCCCGCGAGTAAAAGGGGGGGTCCCGCGCCAGGCCCGCAAGTAAAAGGGGGGGTCCCGCGCCAGGCCCGCGAGTAAAAGGGGGGGTCCCGCGCCAGGCCCGCGAGTAAAAGGGGGGGTCCCGCGCCAGGCCCGCGAGTAAAAGGGGGGGTCCCGCGCCAGGCCCGCGAGTAAAAGGGGGGGTCCCGCGCCAGGCCCGCGAGTAAAAGGGGGGGCTCCCGTGCCAGGCCCGCGAGTAAAAGGGACATAGTTACACATGCCAGGCTGCAAGTAAAGGGGCCGAGATTATAAATTCCTTTCCCGCGTCTGTCCCTCTGATAACACTACTGGACGTCCCCAGTAACTTACCCCTACTGATGAGCTGAAGCCGCCTGGCTGGGGCTGTACGCTAGGACTGCTGTAGCCGGACGCAGCAGTGGAGGAGACCCCCAGATCCTGCTGAGAGCTGTAGGAGACGGCGTGCTGACTGGCAGCTCTTGACTCAGAGTACACCGTGGACCCCTGACCGCTGTCAATCATGGCGTCCGCTATGTAGGGAAGACAAGTCAGGAGAGATATAAAGCGGCTGCACCGAACTATCAGCAGGAGACTAAGTGCTTCTACTGCGAAACTGGACCACTCTCCCCACCCTCCCCTGGACCACTCTCCCCACCCTCCCCTGGACCACTCTCCCCACCCTCCCCTGGACCACTCTCCCCACCCTCCCCTGGACTACTCTCCCCACCCTACCCTGGACTCACAGGTCACGGATATGCTGGGCTGCTGATACTGCAGATGCTGGTCGGCCTCTGGCTCCTCCGGCTCTACCTGGGACGTGGTGGTCTTCCCGGTGCCGACAGGGGGGCTGTGTGGCTGCACCTCAGTCTGCTGCACCTGCGGCTCCAGGCCGCCCTCCTCCTGCTTCCTTTTCTCCTGCTCCTCCCGCACCTGTTGCCGCTGCTCTCGCTTGCGTTTGATCAGCGATACTCGGTCTTTGATGGCTTTGGCCATGGTTTTGTGATCGGCCTCACAGACGTAGCCGGACTCCACCTGCAGAGGGGAAAGAAGTTAAAAGGATAGTAAGTGCAGTGTCCCTTTAAGAAGCCGGATGCCAATCAGCAGAGTGTGGCCCTCACCATCTCCTGGGCCACGTCATCGGGGACGTCCCTCTCTAGATCAAAGGAGAATTCGATGGCCTCGTTGTCCTTGTATTTGCCCTTCAGCTTCTTGATGTCCTCGATGCGCAGCCACAGTTTCAGGGCGATCTTCTCCCCGTCGTCCTCCTCCGCCAGCTCCACCCGCACCCGGGTCTCCTCCTGGAAGAACGCGTGGTTCAGGAGGTCCTTGATGACGTACCTGCCCAAAACAAGCGGGAGGAACACACGGGAGGGTCAGCCGTGCCTCAAGACCATGGACAAGCAGAACGCGGCGGGCAACTGTGCAAAAATCTCTCCTCCGGTTAGGTCTAAAGCTGCATTCAAAATCAAGCAATGCATTATGGGAGCTCAGCGCAGCAGAATTGTGAAAGAAGCTCTGTACGAACTGGTTGGCCTGACTCGCTAGCAAAGAAACAGTCATGGCTGCCAGCGGCCGCCCGTTTAAGGAGCCATTTCCATATTAATGATTAGGAAAGTATTGCAAAGGTGAACGGAAAACAAAAGCAAGCGTCGCCTCGAGCGGCCGTAGAGATCGCCTGCCATATAGCTGCCGCCTGCAGGGGGCGCCGTCCTTGACACTGCAACCCTTCCACTGCTCCACATACCCAGGGGACGTGACCCGGCACCGGACCAGTGCCACTAATGGAAGAGACGTGGTCCAATATGCTCGAAGGGTTAACCGAGCGCTGCTGAAATACTCTGTGCTGCGTTCGTACCTTTCATCTTTGTTCTGGCGGATGCATCCCTCGATGATCTCCTTCACCTCCGGGATGGCGACCTTATCGAAGCTGGCCGGCTTCACACCCTGCAGACAGAGGAGAGAACGGAGCCATCAGCGGACCGGGGGGTCGTCAGGCGCAGCCCCCACACCAAACCACGGCTTACCCCGGGCGCGTGGTGTGAACGCAGATTCTGGAGCGGCCAGTCTGGGCACTAGGGGGCGCTGTGTAGTTTCACGTAGTACTGCGCCACCTCCAATGGCGGCGACGTGCGCCAATCACACGGTTAAAGGGGCTTATCCAGGATTAGAAAAACAAAGCTGCAAAAAAACTGCGCCACCCCGGTCTACAGGTCAGGTCTGGTATTGCAGCTCAGCTCTACTGAATGTGGTTCCGGACAAACAGCCCAGAGGTGGGGTGGAGGGGGGGCCACAGACGATGGAGGGGGGAGGGGGTCACGTGCCCCCCTTATAGTATCATTAACCAGCGATGGGAAGGTGACCCATACACATACTAATGCCACCGAGCACAAAACAAGCTGAAATGGCTGATACCAGAGGACAATAGAAGGCATTCAGCAAGCGTCCTGTCACTGCGGTAATCCCTCTGCCGGATGCAGAGTAAGGGGCAGAGCTGGCAGCTCCCTCCATCCCCGGCACTCACCCACCTGACTGCCCGGACATTCCCGGGAGGCGCTGCAGCAGCAGCAGCAACGGGAGTCCACGAAGAGGATCACCGGGGAGAAATCCTTCCACATATAATCCATTGGGCTGGAGCAGGGAGGCACGGGGTCACCGCACAGCGGGCGCAGGGAGCCGACCAGTGACCGAGCCGGGCATGGTGCTGGGACTATTAGATCAGAGGACGCCGAAGCCTCCTACACTTGGAGAAGCAGCGCAGGTAATGTGCCAGCCCCCTCCGGGCACAGCCCGGCCCCCACACCCTCACCATTGGTGAAGCACACTCCCTCCGCACCAGGGACCACAGTCCACCATGGCTCCGTCCCCATACAGATTAACCCTTCAATGCCAGAAAGTGCTCTGTGTATTCTATGTGCACGGACCCTTTGGGACCACGTGTGGCCCGGTGTAACCAGTCATACAGCACAGGGGCCCCGGCCCGGTGTAACCAGTCATACAGCACAGGGGCCCCGGACCGGTGTAACCAGTCATAGAGAACAGGGGCCCCGGCCCGGTGTAACCAGTCATACAGCACAGGGGCCCCGGACCGGTGTAACCAGTCATACAGCACAGGGGCCCCGGCCCGGTGTAACCAGTCATACAGCACAGGGGCCCCGGCCCGGTGTAACCAGTCATAGAGAACAGGGGCCCCGGCTCGGTGTAACCAGTCATACAGCACAGGGGCCCCGGACCGGTGTAACCAGTCATACAGCACAGGGGCCCCGGACCGGTGTAACCAGTCATAGAGAACAGGGGCCCCGGACCGGTGTAACCAGTCATAGAGAACAGGGGCCCCGGACCGGTGTAACCAGTCATAGAGAACAGGGGCCCCAGACCGGTGTAACCAGTCATACAGCACAGGGGCCCCAGACCGGTGTAACCAGTCATACAGCACAGGGGCCCCGGCCCGGTGTAACCAGTCATACAGCACAGGGGCCCCGGACCGGTGTAACCAGTCATAGAGAACAGGGGCCCCGGCCCGGTGTAACCAGTCATACAGCACAGGGGCCCCAGACCGGTGTAACCAGTCATACAGCACAGGGGCCCCAGACCGGTGTAACCAGTCATACAGCACAGGGGCCCCGGACCGATGTAACCAGTCATACAGTAAAGGGGCCCCGGACCGGTGTAACCAGTCATAGAGAACAGGGGCCCCAGCCCGGTGTAACCAGTCATACAGCACAGGGGCCCCAGACCGGTGTAACCAGTCATACAGCACAGGGGCCCCGGCCCGGTGTAACCAGTCATACAGCACAGGGGCCCCGGACCGGTGTAACCAGTCAGAGAACAGGGGCCCCGGACCGGTGTAACCAGTCATACAGCACAGGGGCCCCGGACCGGTGTAACCAGTCATACAGCACAGGGGCCCCGGACCGGTGTAACCAGTCATAGAGAACAGGGGCCCCGGCCCGGTGTAACCAGTCATACAGCACAGGGGCCCCGGACCGGTGTAACCAGTCATACAGCACAGGGGCCCCGGACCGGTGTAACCAGTCATAGAGAACAGGGGCCCCGGCCCGGTGTAACCAGTCATACAGCACAGGGGCCCCGGCCCGGTGTAACCAGTCATACAGCACAGGGGCCCCGGACCGGTGTAACCAGTCATACAGCACAGGGGCACCGGCCCGGTGTAACCAGTCATACAGCACAGGGGCCCCGGAATGGTGTAACCAGTCATACAGCACAGGGGGCCCGGACCGGTGTAACCAGTCATACAGCACAGGGGCCCCAGACCGGTGTAACCAGTCATACAGCACAGGGGCCCCAGACCGGTGTAACCAGTCATACAGCACAGGGGCCCCGACCCGGTGTAACCAGTCATACAGCACAGGGGCACCGGCCCGGTGTAACCAGTCATACAGCACAGGGGCCCCAGACCGGTGTAACCAGTCATACAGCACAGGGGCCCCAGACCGGTGTAACCAGTCATACAGCACAGGGGCCCCGGACCGATGTAACCAGTCATACAGTAAAGGGGCCCCGGACCGGTGTAACCAGTCATAGAGAACAGGGGCCCCAGCCCGGTGTAACCAGTCATACAGCACAGGGGCCCCAGACCGGTGTAACCAGTCATACAGCACAGGGGCCCCGGCCCGGTGTAACCAGTCATACAGCACAGGGGCCCCGGACCGGTGTAACCAGTCAGAGAACAGGGGCCCCGGACCGGTGTAACCAGTCATACAGCACAGGGGCCCCGGACCGGTGTAACCAGTCATACAGCACAGGGGCCCCGGACCGGTGTAACCAGTCATAGAGAACAGGGGCCCCGGCCCGGTGTAACCAGTCATACAGCACAGGGGCCCCGGACCGGTGTAACCAGTCATACAGCACAGGGGCCCCGGACCGGTGTAACCAGTCATAGAGAACAGGGGCCCCGGCCCGGTGTAACCAGTCATACAGCACAGGGGCCCCGGCCCGGTGTAACCAGTCATACAGCACAGGGGCCCCGGACCGGTGTAACCAGTCATACAGCACAGGGGCACCGGCCCGGTGTAACCAGTCATACAGCACAGGGGCCCCGGAATGGTGTAACCAGTCATACAGCACAGGGGGCCCGGACCGGTGTAACCAGTCATACAGCACAGGGGCCCCAGACCGGTGTAACCAGTCATACAGCACAGGGGCCCCAGACCGGTGTAACCAGTCATACAGCACAGGGGCCCCGACCCGGTGTAACCAGTCATACAGCACAGGGGCACCGGCCCGGTGTAACCAGTCATACAGCACAGGGGCCCCAGACCGGTGTAACCAGTCATACAGCACAGGGGCCCCAGACCGGTGTAACCAGTCATACAGCACAGGGGCCCCGACCCGGTGTAACCAGTCATACAGCACAGGGGCACCGGCCCGGTGTAACCAGTCATACAGCACAGGGGCCCCAGACCGGTGTAACCAGTCACCTCTATGGCACTGCACCCTACTAAGGCTGTAACATGGTCGCATGCGGCACCCCAGGGTGTGAACAGGCACCTACAGCAGACAAAGGGTTACTGGGCAGTCACTGATAGATGTGACCCGCGGGCCGATACATCGTATGTAGGACACTGGATTGTTATCCCTTCTGTGCCACCAAGGTCCTAACGCACCCAATACACCCAAGTAACGGGGCGGCCGCCCCAGCCTGCTCCGCCATTACCCACTTTTGTCAGGACGGGGCCCCGCAGAGCGTCACCTGTCGGCCGGCACTTCTAGATCTCACCTTCACCGGACGTCACAGAAAAGGAAGATCCACAATTCTACAAAGTATCAAACAACGAAGGTCAAACGTGTAATAATCCCACATAGACAGGTGTTTATTACCCCATATTCAGTGCAACCCAACCCTGGTCCTGTGATCACACCCTGCCACATTACAGACCCAGGTCCCGAGATCACATCTCCACCACACAACGGGGGTCCTGTGATCACATCTCCACCACACACCGGGGGTCCTGTGATCACATCTCCACCACACAACCCCGATCCTGTGATCACATCTCCACCACACAAAGGGGGTCCTGTGATCACATCTCCACCACACAACGGGGGTCCCGTGATCACATCTCCACCACACAAAGGGGGTCCTGTGATCACATCTCCACCACACACCGGGGGTCCTGTGATCACATCTCCACCACACAACGGGGGTCCTGTGATCACATCTCCACCACACAAAGGGGGTCCTGTGATCACATCTCCACCACACACCGGGGGTCCTGTGATCACATCTCCACCACACAACCCCGATCCTGTGATCACATCTCCACCACACAAAGGGGGTCCTGTGATCACATCTCCACCACACAACCCCGATCCGGTGATCACATCTCCACCACACAAAGGGGGTCCTGTGATCACATCTCCACCACACAACGGGGGTCCCGTGATCACATCTCCACCACACAAAGGGGGTCCTGTGATCACATCTCCACCACACACTGGGGGTCCTGTGATCACATCTCCACCACACAACCCTGATCCTGTGATCACATCTCCACCACACAACGGGGGTCCCGTGATCACATCTCCACCACACACCGGGGGTCCCGTGATCACGTCTCCACCACACAAAGGGGGTCCTGTGATCACATCTCCACCACACACCGGGGGTCCCGTGATCACATCTCCACCACACAAAGGGGGTCCTGTGATCACATCTCCACCACACACTGGGGGTCCTGTGATCACATCTCCACCACACAACCCCGATCCGGTGATCACATCTCCACCACACAACGGGGGTCCTGTGATCACATCTCCACCACACAACGGGGGTCCCGTGATCACATCTCCACCACACAAAGGGGGTCCTGTGATCACATCTCCACCACACACTGGGGGTCCTGTGATCACATCTCCACCACACAACCCCGATCCGGTGATCACATCTCCACCACACAACGGGGGTCCTGTGATCACATCTCCACCACACAACGGGGGTCCCGTGATCACATCTCCACCACACAAAGGGGGTCCTGTGATCACATCTCCACCACACACTGGGGGTCCTGTGATCACATCTCCACCACACACTGGGGGTCCTGTGATCACATCTCCACCACACAACCCCGATCCTGTGATCACATCTCCACCACACAAAGGGGGTCCTGTGATCACATCTCCACCACACAACGGGGGTCCTGTGATCACATCTCCACCACACAACGGGGGTCCCGTGATCACATCTCCACCACACAAAGGGGGTCCTGTGATCACATCTCCACCACACACTGGGGGTCCTGTGATCACATCTCCACCACACAACCCCGATCCTGTGATCACATCTCCACCACACAAAGGGGGTCCTGTGATCACATCTCCACCACACAACGGGGGTCCCGTGATCACATCTCCACCACACAAAGGGGGTCCTGTGATCACATCTCCACCACACACTGGGGGTCCTGTGATCACATCTCCACCTCACAACCCCGGTCCCGTGATCACATCTCCACCACACAACCCCGATCCTGTGATCACATCTCCACCACACAACGGGGGTCCTGTGATCACATCTCCACCACACAAAGGGGGTCCTGTGATCACATCTCCACCACACAACCCCGATCCCGTGATCACATCTCCACCTCACAACCCCGGTCCCGTGATCACATCTCCACCACACATCCCCGGTCCTGTGATCACATCTCCACCACACAACCCCGGTCCTGTGATCACATCTCCACCACACATCCCCGGTCCTGTGATCACATATCCACCACACACCGGGGGTCCTGTGATCACATCTCCACCACACAACCCCGATCCTGTGATCACATCTCCACCACACAACCCCGGTCCTGTGATCACATCTCCACCACACATCCCCGGTCCTGTGATCACATCTCCACCTCACAACCCCGGTCCCGTGATCACATCTCCACCACACAACCCCGGTCCTGTGATCACATCTCCACCACACATCCCCGGGTCCTGTGATCACATCTCCACCACACAACCCCGGTCCTGTGATCACATCTCCACCACACATCCCCGGGTCCTGTGATCACATCTCCACCACACAACCCGGGTCCTGTGATCACATCTCCACCACACAACCCGGGTCCTGTGATCACATCTCCACCACACATCCCCGGGTCCTGTGATCACATCTCCACCACACAACCCCGGTCCCGTGATCACATCTCCACCACACATCCCCGGTCCTGTGATCACATATCCACCACACACCGGGGGTCCTGTGATCACATCTCCACCACACAACCCCGATCCTGTGATCACATCTCCACCACACAACCCCGGTCCTGTGATCACATCTCCACCACACATCCCCGGTCCTGTGATCACATCTCCACCTCACAACCCCGGTCCCGTGATCACATCTCCACCACACATCCCCGGGTCCTGTGATCACATCTCCACCACACAACCCCGATCCTGTGATCACATCTCCACCACACAACCCCGGTCCTGTGATCACATCTCCACCACACAAAGGGGGTCCTGTGATCACATCTCCACCACACAACGGGGGTCCTGTGATCACATCTCCACCACACAACCCCGGTCCTGTGATCACATCTCCACCACACATCCCCGGGTCCTGTGATCACATCTCCACCACACACCGGGGGTCCTGTGATCACATCTCCACCACACAACCCCGGTCCTGTGATCACATCTCCACCACACATCCCCGGGTCCTGTGATCACATCTCCACCACACATCCTCGGTCCTGTGATCACATCTCCACCACACAACCCCGGTCCTGTGATCACATCTCCACCACACATCCCCGGGTCCTGTGATCACATCTCCACCACACAACCCGGGTCCTGTGATCACATCTCCACCACACAACCCGGGTCCTGTGATCACATCTCCACCACACATCCCCGGGTCCTGTGATCACATCTCCACCACACAACCCCGGTCCCGTGATCACATCTCCACCACACATCCCCGGGTCCTGTGATCACATCTCCACCACACATCCCCGGGTCCTGTGATCACATCTCTATGTAAATAACATGCAGCAAAATTCTAGAATATTATTTATCTGTTGTGAGGGGATGAAACAAAGGAAAATAATCCAACATCTAGAACCATTTTGCTGGAGCAGAGATGTAATAAGAGGTATAATTACCAGCAGCATTCCTATTCTCCTAATAAGTTACTGCGCCCCTTCCCCCACACTCCGGCGGACAGCGTGTGCCTCAGCGCTGGGACAACCAGTGGAAGGAGGAGGAACCATTATCCAGAAGTAACCTGACCGGACTGGACCAAAACAAGTCTATATCCAGGAGATCTGACCGACCGCTGGGATTTAATTAACTTTGTATGGAGGCTCCGGAGCAGGAGACGAAGCCAATGATCGGCTCTGCGGCAGTGATCGAGTCCACCCCTGCCATCGCCGTGTAATCAGGCTGACTTGCCATTCAGGAGCCTGGACAAGCTGGGTGACCACCTGAGGGAGCAGTCTCGCATATGGCAAATTTTAGGATTGTTTTATCTACGAGGCTCCGCTGTGCGCGCCCGGCATGTCTGTACGACAGAGCTGTACCGCGTGTGACCACCTCCATAAAAGCAGAAGGTTTGGCACTCTGTAGGTCCACATCATTCAGGAGAGTGATACGACATCAGCAATGATCTTAGGGATGCAATTGTTGCCGCGATCAATCCAGGACGGGTTATAAGGCCGAGTCCAAACCACTTTTAAAGTCCCTTGTTCTACAGTGAGAAAACAAGTGAAAAATATTCACGACCAGAGTGGACGTCCCACTAAATCCCCTCAATGTCAGAGCATGTAAGAAACCCAAGAGCTAAAGCTCAGACTCTAAAGGCCTTACAATGTTACAACAAGAAGAAAAACAAACCCTGACGTTTTGCTCATTTGGAAGGATGAAAGCCGCCACTTTTTTTTTTATTATAAAGAAAAACGAAAATGGCTGAGTGGCTAAACCTTGCAAAAATGCTTAATAAGACCCAAGACTTACGAACCTACGTCCTTCGTAGAGACGAGACTGAAGCGAAGGAGTAAGAAGTAGAGTGGTGGTGGGGGATGATTTGTGCTCGTTTTGCAGCAACAGGACCTGGGCACCGGGCAGACGTTGAGTCGACCCATGAACCCCTTTGTTTACCAAAGCGATCTAGAGCCAAAAACAGGAGGTCACCAATTCAAAAGCGACCGTACGGCCGAAACTGGGTTGTGTCTGATGGCTCTGCTGAGAAAACAGAACGGCTGAAAGTAAAGAATGGCCGGGTCACGTGCCTCTGTTATGTCCCCGAAAGTAAAAGTATAACATTCAAAGAGGGTGTACTTACTTATCTCATGCATACATACACCCCTATATATATTCTATATGCTCTCTTATATTTACCTGTCATACTAGAAAAAAAAGTTCAAAAAAATAAAAAAATAAATAAAAAGCCTCTGCCGCCGCCGGCCCCTGCAGAGAACTATTGTCAGGAGCTGCTGAAGTTTTCTGATCCTAATTTACTGACGCATGAAGATCTGACCTTGTGCTGAACTCAGAAAAAGAGACGACACCTCAGCTGCAAAACAACCCACCGAGAGACCACTCCGCAGCGTGACTACCGGGCCAAAATCCTACAGCCCGAGCCCTCCAGACAGATCACTGGCCACCATCCCTGCGCCCTCCAGACAGATCACTGGCCACCATCCCTGCGCCCTCCAGACAGATCACTGGCCACCATCCCTGCACCCTCCAGACAGATCACTGGCCACCATCCCTGCTCCCTCCAGACAGATCACTGGCCACCATCCCTGCGCCCTCCAGACAGATCACTGGCCACCATCCCTGCGCCCTCCAGACAGATCACTGGCCACCATCCCTGCGCCCTCCAGACAGGTCAATGGACACCATCCCTGCGCCCTCCAGACACGTCACTGGCCACCATCCCTGCGCCCTCCAGACAGATCACTGGCCACCATCCCTGCGCCCACCAGACAGGTCAATGGACACCATCCCTGCGCCCTCCAGACAGATCACTGGCCACCATCCCTGCGCCCTCCAGACAGATCACTGGCCACCATTCCTGCGCCCACCAGACAGGTCACTGGCCACCATACCTGCGCCCTCCTGACAGATCACTGGCCACCATCCCTGCGCCCTCCAGAGAGATCACTGGCCACCATCCCTGCACCCTCCAGACAGATCACTGGCCACCATCGCTGCGCCCTCCAGACAGATCACTGGCCACCATACCTGCGCCCTCCTGACAGATCACTGGCCACCATCCCTGCGCCCTCCAGACAGATCACTGGCCACCATCCCTGCGCCCTCCAGACAGATCACTGGCCACCATCCCTGCGCCCTCCAGAGAGATCACTGGCCACCATCCCTGCACCCTCCAGACAGATCACTGGCCACCATCGCTGCGCCCTCCAGACAGATCACTGGCCACCATCCCTGCACCCTCCAGACAGATCACTGGCCACCATCCCTGCACCCTCCAGACAGATCACTGGCCACCATCCCTGCTCCCTCCAGACAGATCACTGGCCACCATCCCTGCTCCCTCCAGACAGATCACTGGCCACCATCCCTGCTCCCTCCAGACAGATCACTGGCCACCATCCCTGCACCCTCCAGACAGATCACTGGCCACCATCCCTGCTCCCTCCAGACAGATCACTGGCCACCATCCCTGCTCCCTCCAGACAGATCACTGGCCACCATCCCTGCTCCCTCCAGACAGATCACTGGCCACCATCCCTGCTCCCTCCAGACAGATCACTGGCCACCATCCCTGCGCCCTCCAGACAGATCACTGGCCACCATCCCTGCGCCCTCCAGACAGATCACTGGCCACCATCCCTGCGCCCTCCAGACAGATCACTGGCCACCATCTCTGCGCCCTCCAGACAGATCACTGGCCACCATCCCTGCGCCCTCCAGACAGATCACTGGCCACCATCCCTGCGCCCTCCAGGCAGGTCACTGGCCACCATCCCTGCGCCCTCCAGACAGATCACTGGCCACCATCCCTGCGCCCTCCAGACAGATCACTGGCCACCATCCCTGCGCCCTCCAGACAGATCACTGGCCACCATCCCTGCGCCCTCCAGACAGATCACTGGCCACCATCCCTGCGCCCTCCAGACAGATCACTAGCCACCATCCCTGCGCCCTCCAGACAGATCACTAGCCACCATCCCTGCGCCCTCCAGACAGGTCACTGGCCACCATCCCTGCGCCCTCCAGACAGATCACTGGCCACCATCCCTGCTGCCAGGGGAGTTTTAAAGGGCCAGTACATAGTAAATGGAAACGGTCTGCAACTTTCTATCATGCTTTATGCTTCACGCCGTAAGATCTCTGCTGGCCGTAACTGACATAAGGCCAGACGTCACACGCGAGAGGAAGGCAAAAAACCCTCCATCTCAGGCGGCTGCTTTCTTTCTCCTCCATGCTTTACACTGCAGTTTGGTTGCTGTGCTCAGATCAGAAAGGAGAAGCCAGAAGTTACGGCGAACATGACACCGTCGGCTCTGCTACATCATCAACCCTCCCATCAATCGGCAGATTGTGCTGGGGGAGAGGACACAGGTGGGGGGCTGTGCGGCTACACGGCATCACCGAAACTGCTCCCACGGGAAAAGAATTTACAAAACAGCTAATTAACTAACACTGAGGGGATTAAGAAAAAATACAGGACAGTAATCTGGGGGGAGAGATCACATGGGGGGCTCCTCATATCAGAGGGTCCTAATGACCCAGTCACCTGACTGCTTAAAGGGGCGCTGCGGGAAATAAGGCGAAAACAACGTACAACAACAAGTGCTGACACGGGCTCCACGGTTAATAATTACTGATCTCTGCAGTTAAAGTATTTCTGCTGAATATCCTGAGGCCAAACCTGACGGAGCAGAGCTGAGGGTTTGTTACACTTGTATCCAGCTCACACAATCCTCTGTAATGTCAACAGTTTACAGTGTTATAATACTGGTGATAAGGAACCAGCAGAATAGTGAGCGCAGCTCTGGAGTATAATAGAGGATGTAACTCAGGATCAGGAATGTAATGTATGTACACAGTGACTGCACCAGCAGAATAGTGAGTGCAGCTCTGGAGTATAATACAGGATGTAACTCAGGATCAGTAATGTAATGTATGTACACAGTGACTGCACCAGCAGAATAGTGAGCGCAGCTCTGGAGTATAATACAGGATGTAACTCAGGATCAGTAATATAATGTATGTACACAGTGACTGCACCAGCAGAATAGTGAGTGCAGCTCTGGAGTATAATCCAAGATGTAACTCAGGATCAGTAATGTAATGTATGTACACAGTGACTGCACCAGCAGAATAGTGAGTGCAGCTCTGGAGTATAATACAGGATGTAACTCAGGATCAGTAATGTAATGTATGTACACAGTGATTGCACCAGCAGAATAGTGAGTGCAGCTCTGGAGTATAATACAGGATGTAACTCAGGATCAGTAATGTATGTACACAGTGACTGCACCAGCAGAATAGTGAGCGCAGCTCTGGAGTATAATACAGGATGTAACTCAGGATCAGTAATATAATGTATGTACACAGTGACTGCACCAGCAGAATAGTGAGTGCAGCTCTGGGATATAATACAGGATGTAACTCAGGATCAGTAATGTAATGTATGTACACAGTGACTGCACCAGCAGAATAGTGAGCGCAGCTCTGGAGTATAATACAGGATGTAACTCAGGATCAGTAATGTATGTACACAGTGACTGCACCAGCAGAATAGTGAGTGCAGCTCTGGAGTATAATCCAAGATGTAACTCAGGATCAGTAATGTAATGTATGTACACAGTGACTGCACCAGCAGAATAGTGAGCGCAGCTCTGGAGTATAATACAGGATGTAACTCAGGATCAGTAATATAATGTATGTACACAGTGACTGCACCAGCAGAATAGTGAGTGCAGCTCTGGGATATAATACAGGATGTAACTCAGGATCAGTAATGTAATGTATGTACACAGTGACTGCACCAGCAGAATAGCGAGTGCAGCTCTGGAGTATAATACAGGATGTAACTCAGGATCAGTAATGTATGTACACAGTGACTGCACCAGCAGAATAGCGAGTGCAGCTCTGGGGTATAATACAGGAGGTAACTCAGGATCAGTAATGTATGTACACAGTGACTGCACCAGCAGAATAGCGAGTGCAGCTCTGGGGTATAATACAGGAGGTAACTCAGGATCAGTAATGTATGTACACAGTGACTGCACCAGCAGAATAGCGAGTGCAGCTCTGGGGTATAATACAGGATGTAACTCAGGATCAGTAATGTAATGTATGTACACAGTGACTGCACCAGCAGAATAGTGAGTGCAGCTCTGGGGTATAATACAGGATGTAACTCAGGATCAGTAATGTAATGTATGTACACAGTGACTGCACCAGCAGAATAGTGAGTGCAGCTCTGGGGTATAATACAGGATGTAACTCAGGATCAGTAATGTAATGTATGTACACAGTGACTGCACCAGCAGAATAGTGAGTGCAGCTCTGGGATATAATACAGGATGTAACTCAGGATCAGTAATGTAATGTATGTACACAGTGAATGCACCAGCAGAATAGTGAGTGCAGCTCTGGAGTATAATCCAAGATGTAACTCAGGATCAGTAATGTATGTACACAGTGACTGCACCAGCAGAATAGTGAGTGCAGCTCTGGGGTATAATACAGGAGGTAACTCAGGATCAGTAATGTAATGTATGTACACAGTGACTGCACCAGCAGAATAGTGAGTTCAGCTCTGGGGTATAATCCAGGATGTAACTCAGGATCAGTAATGTAATGTATGTACACAGTGATTGCACCAGCAGAATAGTGAGTGCAGCTCTGGAGTATAATACAGGATGTAACTCAGGATCAGTAATGTATGTACACAGTGACTGCACCAGCAGAATAGTGAGTGCAGCTCTGGGGTATAATACAGGATGTAACTCAGGATCAGTAATGTAATGTATGTACACAGTGACTGCACCAGCAGAATAGTGAGTGCAGCTCTGGAGTATAATACAGGATATAACTCAGGATCAGTAATGTAATGTATGTACACAGTGACTGCACCAGCAGAATAGTGAGTGCAGCTCTGGGGTATAATACAGGATGTAACTCAGGATCAGTAATGTAATGTATGTACACAGTGACTGCACCAGCAGAATAGTGAGTGCAGCTCTGGAGTATAATATAGGATGTAACTCAGGATCAGTAATATAATGTATGTACACAGTGACTGCACCAGCAGAATAGTGAGTGCAGCTCTGGAGTATAATACAGGATGTATTCATAGTCTCTGTGCCCCTGCCATACCCCCCGGCATGCTCAGCAGTAGGGGGCCATTACGATGTGTTCGCAGTGACGTTGACCGGCATCTTGTTACATACAGGCGCCCGCATGTCCTCAGGGTTTATCCTTCTAGCTGTTCTACATCCAGAGCTCATTACACAGGATCAGCAGGGCTGATTACAGGTTGGACACTTTTTTCCTGGTATACGGCCATTTATTTTATTTTTAAAGCAAAAGCCCAAAACTTCTACAAATGCCACAATGGATAAGTCGGTTATAACATCACTCGTGCACCGACGAACATCTTGACCCTATTTTCCTATATTTCTGTGGCTGACACTGACCCCAGAAGTAAATCCACGATGTGCTGCTTCTATCTGCAAGCACTCCAGCCACTACAACTCCCAGCATGAAGCACAAATAGCCGGCATGAAATCCTACAAATCTCCACTAGTGGCGGCTGCAGGAAGATGTTAAGTCCGATCATTGAGGGTCCGAGATCTGCTGGATCAGGGTCCTTAGAGAAAGGTGGAGTCTCAGATTCGCACTCCCCAATGTATAAAGCGTACAGGAACCACGTACTCCTGACTAATGCGCAACCGGGTGATGCAAAATTACATCATTAAATTATTTTTCCTTCAATTAAAAAAAAAAAAAAGTGCAGGAAAATCCATTGATTAACACAAGGGCACAGCAGGACAACAAGGACCCGGTGGTACGGAAGGTTCTGTGCCGTCTCGGTACATGGCACCCGCGTGTAAATGTTTAACAGAGCGCCGACATTATACCGCTTTATGGCTGGTGTAGTGCCGAAGGCGGCAGCATAGCACTCCAGCACTAAAGAAAGGACGAGGCTTATGTGAGCGCCCACTGGTGGCTGCAACGTCACACGGCAGCCGGAAACCAAAACGTTATGTGTCCCCCTCACACCCAATGATCGATGGCCTGTATGGCCCAGGATGGTCGGGGCATCAGCACGTTTATTACGGCCTCATGCAGAGCCCATCAGGGTGAAGCCCCCTCTCCAGGCTGTGTCCAGTTTACAAAGACCACTGCACTGGGTTCGGGTGAAGCCGTTACGCCTGCCTGAGGAAATCGCAGCTTCACCTGACGGCATAGCTCTGGGGGTGGGCACGGCTCTGGCGGTGGGCACGACCCGGGCGCGAGAGAGAGAGCGAGAGCGAGAGACACCCCCCGGCCGCCCCACGGAGAGGGAGAGAGAGGGAGAGAGAGAGGGAGAGAGAGAGGGAGAGGGAGAGGGAGAGACAGAGAGAGCGAGAGAGACAGAGAGAGCGAGAGAGAGAGAGAGAGCGAGAGAGAGAGAGAGAGAGAGAGAGAGCGAGAGAGAGAGAGAGAGAGAGAGAGCGAGAGAGAGCGAGAGAGCGAGAGAGAGAGCCAGAGAGAGAGAGCGAGAGAGAGAGCCAGAGAGAGAGAGCCAGAGAGAGAGAGCCAGAGAGAGAGCCAGAGAGAGAGAGCCAGAGAGAGAGAGCCAGAGAGAGAGAGCCAGAGAGAGCGAGAGCGAGAGAGAGCGAGAGCGAGAGAGAGAGCGAGAGAGCGAGAGAGAGAGAGAGAGAGAGAGAGAGAGAGAGAGAGAGCCAGAGAGAGAGAGCCAGAGAGAGAGAGCCAGAGAGAGAGAGCGAGAGAGAGCGAGAGAGAGCGAGAGAGAGAGCCAGAGAGAGAGAGCCAGAGAGAGAGAGCCAGAGAGAGAGAGCCAGAGAGAGAGAGCCAGAGAGAGAGAGCGAGAGAGATAGAGAGAGCGAGCGCGAGAGAGAGCGAGCGCGAGAGAGAGA